>NC_081558.1:59532745-59563382 GCF_022355385.1 Mustela nigripes
GAGCCCCACATCCTTCTCTCTCTCCCCACTGCTTGTGCTCTTTCTTGCTCTCTCTCTCTCTTTCTCAAATAGGTACATAAAAAAAATAGTAGCATAAGTACACAAAGATGTACTGCAGTTTTGTATATGATAAGGAACAATTGGAGCCCCACATCCTTCTCTCTCTCCCCACTGCTTGTGCTCTTTCTTGCTCTCTCTCTCTCTTTCTCAAATAGGTACATAAAAAAAATAGTAGCATAAGTACACAAAGATGTACTGCAGTTTTGTATATGATAAGGAACAATTGGAGGGTTGCTATGTTGTACACCTGAAACTAATATAACATATGTCAGTTACACTTCGATAAAAAAAAAGACGCATTATTCATAAAAAAATTTTGTTTTGCTAAATAAGTATAGAATCCTAGGTAACTTGTAAAAGTAATTGCTATTAATCTATCCTTACTAGCACAGAAAGATGTATACAATCCATGGTTCTGTTTGAAAAGGCTCAGCAGCAACCCAATGCCCATTGATGGATGAATGGATAGGCAAAATGTGATGGAATATGGTTCAACCCTTAAAAGGAAGGAAAATCTGTCACAAGCTACCATACAGATTAACTTTAAGGACATTACAGTTCCTGAAAGAAGCCAGTCACAAGAGAACAAATCCTGCATGATTCCACTCACATGAGATCTCTAGAGTCCCCAGACTCCCAGGGACAGAAAGCAGGGTGGTGGCTGCCTGGGGGAGGAGACTGGGGAGTTCACATTTAGTGGGGATGTTAATAATGATGGGATTATGAATGACTTCTTTTCCTCTTTTTTATATTTGTCTGTATTTTTGGATTTGGGGGCTGTAAGAACATTTACTACTATACGAATACCAAAAAAATTGTGAAAAAATAACACTCAAAGGTGCACAATCAGATCATATTTTTTTTTCTGGTTATAGAAGTACTATACGCCTATTGTAGAAAATCTGGAAAAGTAAAAAATAGAATGCTCATAAAAGATCACTGAGTCCTGAGCCCGATGTGGGTCTCGATCTCACGACGGAGATCATGATACTGAGGTCATGACCTGAGCCAGAAGCTTAATGGTTGGAGCCACCCAGGCACCCCTAAAAAGAGATCCATTATAATCCCATTACTCAATGTAAATGCTTTTAAAAATCATGGATGTAAATACTTCTCTATGCATTTCTAATATTTTCTATAAGCCTGTTTTTCTTTTTATAATCGTATATAGAATATACGATTTTGTATCCATATAAATTTTGTATAGTGCTTTTCTTCACTTTAACTTTTATCAATAGTCTTCTGAAAACGCAGTTTAAACTGATAAATGATATTCCACTGCACAGATGGGGTATCGTTCATTATCACGTTCCTATGGTTGCATATTCAGTGGTTTCTGAGTTTTCTTAGTTGTAAGCAACGCCGGGAAGAACAAGCTTGTCTACAAATCTGTTTACAGATCTGATCACTCTTTGTGATCAGTTTCTACAAGTAGACTTACAGACTGAAAAGTGATATGTATATTGCACTGTTGCTTTCTGCAAATGTACCTCTTTACACCAGGGTTATAACTTCAATGTCCTTGCAAGTTGGATGAAAAGGGTATCTTGTTTTAATTTGTGTTTCTTTGATCAGTCATGAAATTAGTGGTTAGAAATTTCCCTGTGCGTGCACTGGCTATTTTAATGTTTTGTTTATGTCTTTTTCCCACTTGGGTCACCGCTTTCCTTACTGTATTTTGAAATGATGAATTTCCTCTAGAATCTGGCAAGTAGCTAGTGACAGGCTGGTGTGGTACCTTCCACTGCACTCGGTGTCTTCATGTTAAGTCCAGGACCCTTGCACAGACCCCCCCCACACCCCGCCCCCATGCACCTGTGAAGCCGGCCCTGTGGCTGCTGATCCGTGATCACTTCCCAGCTCCACTGCTGGCTCCTTATGGTTGCTCAGAGCCAGTGATAACTAGTGACTCCCTGGACTAATAGAATAGGCACCTTGGAGAAAGAGGATGGGAAACTCAGGCTGGATGTTGGCCTGAAAAACATGTTAAACCTTGAGGACTTTAACCAGGCAAGAATGACTCAGTAACTCCCTGTTAGCCATCAACATCAACATCAGCCAGCAGAGCGAGGACGGGCCCGATTTCACTGGGAAGGTGATCTTGATCGATCTTCACTTCCAAATGTGAATTCAATTCCTTTTGTAGAAACCTTGGCTATGGAATTTTTCTCTTAGAATTTCTATCTGTCCCTTTGGTTTGGTTCTCAGGATGTTCTGCTATTCTGTCTTGATTGGGTTTTCATGAATATTATTAAGTATTACATTTTCTTTTTTTTTTTTTTTTTAAAGATTTCATTTATTTATCAGAGAGAGAGAGAGGGGGAGAGAGCGAGCACAGGCAGACAGAATGGCAGGCAGAGGCAGAGGGAGAAGCAGGCTCCCCGCCGAGCAAGGAGCCCGATGTGGGACTCGATCCCAGGACTCTGGGATCATGACCTGAGCCGAAGGCAGCTGCTTAACCAACTGAGCCACCCAGGCGTCCCAAGTATTACATTTTCAAACGTTCTTTTTTTTTTTTTTTCCAAAGAATTTATTTATTTATTTGACAGAGCGAAAGAGCACAAGCAGGCAGAGCAATAGAAGGAGAGGGAGAGGTAGGGTCCCTGCTGAGCAGGGAGCCCCAGTGTGGGGTTTAATCTCAGGACCCTGGGATGATGACCTGAGCCGGAGGCAGACTTTTAACCATCTAAGCCACCCAGGCGCCCCATTTTCAAACATTCCTTCTTGTCCTCTGAGTGTTCCTTTTCCCTGACGGCTGGTTCTTGGTTTCAGTGTCTTCTGTCCACTCGGTCCTTCTGTCCTTACACCTACACCTCTGGAAGATCCCGCTGCACGCAGGCCTAGGGGACCAAGGAACAAAGATCATGGCCCTGGAGGTCCAAGTTGTGACCAGCAGCCAAGTGGGCACAGACCTGGGGTGGAGCCAAGCATGCCAGCCCACTGTGGTGGTGGTGGGGGGGGGGTTGGTCAGGACAAAGAGGTGACACTGGTTTAGAGACTCAAAGTGACAGTGTGGTAAGTAAGAGAGGAATCCGTCTTGTGCCGACCCACCATCTGAGCTGCTGACTGCCAGGGCTGGGACAGCAGGCATCTTGGCACCAGGGCCCCAGACTCCTCTACTGCCAGTCACTGCCTTCTCTCACATGACCACTCACAGCCACATATAGGTTTTAGATATTGAGAAGGGGAAAGAAGAAGTGGGGAGCATGCCCCTTCCCTTTATGGCCTCCACAAAGAGGGGACCACTGTCCACTGGAGAAACCAAGGCTGGGATGTCAGCTATGTGGCCAGGTCTGGGTCGTTCTGAGAGTGGGGCTGGGAACCCAGGCACCTGGAGTACCGGCCTGTGTCTAACCAGATGCAGAGATCAGAGCAAGTTACTGTGCTCTGTGGGTCCGTTTTTCTCCTCTGCACCAAAAGTTCGGCCAACATAGCCTTGGAGGGGTCCTGAGAGGAGGCCTCTGAACCCCTAGTCTTCTGAGGCAGTTGAGGAAGCCTCAGCCTTGGGGAAGGAAAGGTGAAATCAGGCGGTGGGTAGTTCTCTCAACTGTGTTGTGGGCCAAGGGGCAAGCAATGCACCCCAGGCCATTCACGCAGCCCCTGAGCTTCCAAGTTTTCTTGGAAAAGCTTCTCTGGACTGGTGCTAGTACATTAGGTGACTCTTATTAAGTGCCTGTTGTATACCAGGCCTGGAGCTAAGGCTTAGTGTTTATGAGTGTTTTCTATATGCCAGGCACTACTTTAAGTGCCTTATAACCTCTCTGTGAGGTAAGCCCTACTGTTATCACTGTGGGAATAATGAGCTTACCATGATCTTTGTTCCTTGCCCCAGGAATTCCTGGGCACTTCTGTGCCCCAACTTATCCCTGACAGGCTCCCACCTCACACCTTGTAAGGGAGTCATGTCTCCAGACCCTTCTCCTACCTCCCTTTCCCAGGGTCTCAAAGTCTTCTCCAGGAAGCAGAGGATACCTCCCCAATTCCCACTACCTTGTTCTCTTCCAGGTTGGAACCTGTGCACCATCTCCTGCTGGCTGTGTGATCTCTAGTAAGCGACGTCTCCATGCCTTTATCTCTCCAGCTGTAAAATTGACCTGGTAGGAGTGATGGGGACTCAATAAAGTCACCACTTAAAGAGATTAGCACAGTGCCAGGCACACTTCCCTGCCCTCCCCTTGCCCACTTGACTTTGGCCCAGGGGGCTCCTGTTCTTTCCAGCTGATGGGCCTGCTAAGTTGTATCCTGGGCAGAGTTGCAGGGTGTCCCCAAGAGGAAGCCTTCCTTTTCTACTGACTTGCTGGGCCAGCAGTCAGCTACTTCCCTTTTCTGGTGTACAGGCAGCACCAAGAGCTTCGGCAGTCTGTTTAGTATTGCTGATTACAGGGGCTGCAGGCTGGTAGGAGGTGTGAGATGGGGTTCCACCACTGGGCATCCAGCTGTTCTGGCTCCATTCCGATTCCTTATGGGGAGATCATCACCGAGAGGCAGGGCTGGCAGCTAGGAGGCACGGGATGAAACAGAAATGCATAGTGTCTTGGAGCCATGCTTAGCCATGTGGGAGAGAGAAAAACGCTGAGATTGGTCCCAGTTCTAATTTTGTCTTTGTCACTGCATTTGCTGTGTGACCTCGGGTGAATTGTTCCATCTTCCTGGCCTCAACTTTCTTTTCTGTAAAATGGGTAGAGTCAAGATATGCCAGCTGTCGTCTGTCACAGCATTGTGAGAGGCACACAGCAGACCATCTGTCTCTAAGTGCATAGCCGTGAAGTGTCCATCAAGGGCCTGGTACACAGTCAGTCCAAGCTCTTTCTCTGCCGACCTTGTTAGCAGCCTGGGTCTGGCCAGGCTGACTGGAAACCCTTGCTATGAGGCAGATACAGGACTTCCTCCCCTCGGGTGCAATGATGGGGGCCAACAGGAATTGGATGACAAGGGAGTCCTCCGCTGTGATCGGCCCTGCTACCACTGTGACATGAGTCACGTGACATGCAACTCCCACTAAGGGGGCCAGGAGCAGGGATTTGAAGGCATCTTCTAACTGCTGTCCTGGCTTGTGACAGCCCTCGTGTCAGGGCTGTGACAAATGTCTACCTGATTTCAGCAGACTGCCAGCTACTCCACGGGGGGAGGGGACATTGCACGACATCCTCTCTATACTCCCTTCCAGCTCTGATGTGCTGCCCAGGGTGGTGGCTGCCAGCCGCATATGGTTTCTTATGGGACATCAGGGATATGGGGAACATTTCTTCCATCACCGAAACTTCTAGCGGATAGTGCTGCTCTAGATTTCTTTCCAACTTCACTCCATGAGTTGGGTGCTGCAGAGGGTCACTGAGGAGATGAAGAAAGGGTCCAGCCCCCAAAGAATTCACTCACTTGCTCAGCATCCATTAATCAAGGACCTTCTAGGTGGCAGGATGATGTTGTGATAGCCAAGACGGACCTATTCCCTGTCTTCACAGAGCTTCCTGTTCTGCAGGTAGAGAAATGTCTGCTGTAACAGAGACCCAAAGTAATATTGGCTTAAACAAGCTAGACTAACTTTAGTTTTCTGTCCTTCAACGCCAAGGCTGGTAAGGCGGTATAGTCTGTGAGGCTGTTGGGGTCTGTATTCCTCCACCTTGTCCTTGCCCATTGCCCTTGTCTGCCTACCAGCCTTCCAGCCAGCAGGGAAGAGGGAAGGGAACAAGGCAGGAGGCACGCCCCTTCCCTTCACAGGGAAACTCAGAATGGACAACCATCACTTTTGCACATATTCCATTGACCAGCTGCAAGGGAAGCTGCAGAATACAAGTTTTCTTTATGGGCAATTCTGTGCTCTGCTGAAAACTGGGAGTTCTGGGAAGGGATGGATGAATATCTGAGGACTGGCAATCTTTGCCCCAGGGAGATAAGCATGAAATAAATGAACACACCCATAAGAGAATAACCCTTGAAAAATGCTTTGAAGGAGACATACCTGGTGTAGGGAAAACATATAAAGGAGGTCAGGAATGTTTTCTTGGAGAAGTTATATCTGAGCTAACAGGAAAGAGGGGTAAGAGTGTTCACAACAAAGGGAGCAGCAGTGCGTGCAAAGGCCCTGTGGTCAGAGGAAGTATAGCACACTCAGGAAACTTACGAAGGCTTGGTCTATAAAAGAAATCTTCTATGGATAGGGTGAATCAAGTCCCTGGGAATGGCCTTCATAAGGGAGCTACATGGAGGCTGGGAGTCAGGTTTATCTACTCTGTTCCAGGCACTTTTCTAAGGTTTCCGTGCATATCTCTAAACCCTCAAACAGCCTACCTGTGCCAGTTCTTATCTTGAGAGAGCAGATGCCAAGAAGGGTTTAGATGTGCAAGAGGCTTGTGGGGGTGCCTATAGAGGATGAGGGGAAGGAGGAAGAAGTGGGATCCAGTGAGGACAGTCTTAGATCTAGGTAAGGGGCTGGCATCCAGGAAAGGAGAAAGCTAAGGAGGGAGGACGGGGGAGAGAGAGCCTCACACTGCAGGGCAGCTTGGAGACAACTTGGCCACATTCGGTAGAGGGCTCCAGAGCTCAGACGGCCTTTGGGGATGCTGGGCATCAGGGGGTCAGGTAGGAGCACCTGGCTCCAGCCCCTAACATCCTTACTCTTGCCCGAAGCTACACCAGATCCAGAGGGTGCTGCTGAGGCTGTGAGTCAGCAAGGATCCCCACAGCAGCCCTTTAAGAAAGGGATTGAGTAGGACACCTTCATGGCTGAGGCACTGCTGCTGTTGTCCCCTTATTATAGGTATGCTGGCAAAGGAGAAACTACTTTCATAAAGTTACACAGCTCAGCGGTGACACAAGCAGAATTTGATCCCAGACAGGTCTGTCCAGAGTCCTTGCTCTGACCATGGTAGGGCTGTCCAAAAGAAAGTGTTGCCTTGGGGTGGGACAAGTGGGAGCAAGCAGACACTTGGCTAGAGTTGTGTCACTCAGATCATTGAATACCAGGGTAAGTTAGGGCATGGGCCTTTTACTGTGGTCATGGGGAGCTAACGTGGGCTCCCAGACAGGAGACCGCCCTGGCTGGCCGCTTGTATCCCACCACGGGAGAGTGAAGGAGGTGGAATGGGGACAGTTGCAGAGATGACTAGGTGGGAGGTTCTGGACATGGCCCTGGGTGAGGCAAGAGTGGAATGGGGGCACACCAGGGGGTTAGGATGTTATTATGCTCCCCAAATTCATACATTGAAATCCTAACCCCCCAGTACCTCAGCATATGTACTATATTTGGAGATAGGGTCTTTAAGAAATAATTAGGGTAAAATGAGGTCATTGGGGTGCACGCAAGTCCAATCTGACAGGTGTTCTTAATAAGAAGAAGACATTAGACCCCAGACATGCACAGGGGGACAAACATGTGAGGACTCAGGGAGAAGACCACCATTCCTAGAAGGAAACCCTGCCGACACCTTGATCTCTGACTTTCGGGCTCCAGAGCTGTGAGGAAATCACGTCTGTTGTTTAAGTCTGGTCTGTGCTATTACAGCAGCCTGCGCTTCCTAGTACACTGGGGCCGAGGGGCAGGCTTGGCAGGTTTTCCTTAGGATGCGTTTGCTTTGTGATGTTTGTGAGGGGCTCAGGGGGAGATATCTGGGGAAGATTTGGAGTTGGGGGAGATGTGGGAGGCCAGACCTGCAGATGCTCTGTGGTTCAGGGATGTGGCTTCCGTGACAACACACAGGGCCCTGCCCGTGTGGCAGAATGACAGAATTGGTGAGGCCTGCAAGCACGTTCAGGACAGGCCCTGCTATCTGGCTGTGGGTGTCCGGGGCCCTACTGTGGGCTCAGCTGTGTGCCCAAGCTCCCTCAGCTGGGCCTCTGGAGCCCATAAGGGACCAGACAGACCATGGTGGGGTGAGTGTGTGCGGACCCCACTGTAACTGCGTCACTGGGCGTTGCATAGTCTTCCTCGGCGACACGCTCCCCTCTAAGCAGCCTTTCCTCATCCGTAATGCTGGCCTCTGGGGTGTTGTGAAGACCAAAGAAAGTGAACACCTGTGAGGTACATTGCGAGTGCTGCTGTATTGTTGAACTAAAAGCTGGAGCTCACCAGCAAGCAGGATTGCCCCTAAACAGGCTGAGGAGGGGTGATTTTGGGTGAGGATGGGGGCAGCAGGAGGCAGAGGTGTCCTGGGCAAGGTTAGGGGAGGAGGGGCTTCGGGAAGCTCTGCCGGGCTGCCCGGGAGGAGCTGCACCCATTGGAAGGACAAAGCCACCTGCCACTGACCCGTAGGGGACAAATCCAACTGCATGTCCTCCACATCCTCATCTGTTACCAGTGCCTGTCACCTGCCAAACCCTCTTGGAAACTACAGGGCCCTTGTTCATGGCCTGTGCAGATGAGCCTCTGAGGGCTTGGAGCAGGGGCAGAAGGTCAGACACAGAATGTCTAGCACACAGGGAGGGGGCATCCATCGCTTCCACTATGAACACAAAAGAGACAAGCATATTATTTACAGTTACATCATATGAAAACCAAAGCAGAAATGCTGAGTGAGACTGAGGCTAAGTGAAATTGTACTTTTTATTTCATGCCTTTCTGTGGCGCTTGAACACTGACACAATGCGCAGGTTTTTTTTTTTTTTTAAGAGTTTTTATTTATTTATTTGACAGAGAGAGATCACAAGTAGGCAGAGAGGCGGGCAGAGAGAGAGAGAGAGAGAGGAGGAAGCAGGTTCCCCGCCAAGCAGAGAGCCCGATGTGATGCAGGGCTCAATCCCAGGACCCTGAGATCATGACTTGAGACAAAGGCAGACACTTAACCCACTGAGTCACTCAGGTGCCCTTGCAGGTATTATCATCATTATTATTATTTAATTTTTTATTTTTTGAATTTCTTTTCAGTGTACCAGAATTCATTGTTTATGCACCATACCCAGTGCTCCATGCAATACATGTCCTCCATAATACCCACCACTGGGCTCACCCAACCTCCCACCTCCTGCCCCTTTAAAACCCTCAGATTGTTTTTCAGAGTCCATAGTCTCTCATGGTTCACCTCCCCTTCCAATTTCCCCCAACTCCCTTCTCCTCACCATCTCCCTGTGTCCTCCATGTTATTTGTTATGCTCCACAAATAAGTGAGAACATATGATAATTGACTCTCTCTGCTTGACTTGTTTCACTCAGCATAATCTCTTCTAGTCCTGTCCACGTTGATACAAAAGTTGGGGATTCGTCCTTTCTGATGGAGGCATAATACTCCATAGTGTATATGGACCACATCTTCCTGATCCATTCGTCCGTTGAAGGGCATCTTGCTTCTTTCCACAGTTTGGCGACCGTGGCCATTTCTGCTATGAACATTGGGGTAGAGATGGCCCTTCTTTTCACAACATCTGTATCTTTGGGGTAAATATCCAGTGGTACAATTGCAGGGTCATAGGGAAGCTCTATTTTTAATTTCTTAAGGAATCTCCAGACTGTTTTCCAAAGTGGCTGCACCAATTTGATTTTCCACCAAGAGGGCTCCCATTTCTCCACATCCTCTCCAACACACATTGTTTACTGTCTTTTTAGCAGGTATTATCTTTTTAAAGAATTACTGAAATGAATGGCCTGGATGTCAGTCCAAGAGATTTAACTCTAAGACAACCTGGAATCCATATCCTTGGTCCCATCAACAATGTGGCCACTTGCTTTCTTGCATTTTCTGGCTGAGCAGGCCCTGGAATCCTCCTCTCCAAGGGGCCTGGACACATGCTTCTCAGTAACGCCGCTCCCTCTTCCCCAGGTGGAGCTCCTTGCTGCCCTGATAGAGCTTATTGATCTTCTTCTTCTTCTTCTTCTTCTTCTTCTTCTCTCTCTCTCTCTCTCTCTTTTTTTTTTTTTAAAGGTTTTATTTATTTGACACACAGAGAGAGAGCGAGCACACAAAGTGAGCACAAGCAGGGAGAGTAGCAAGAAGAAGGAGAGGGAGAAGCAGGCTCCCTGCAGAGCAGAAGCCTGATGCGGGACTCTATCCCAGGACTCTGGGATCATGACCAGAGCCAAAGGCTTAACCAACAGAACCACCCAGGTGCCTGAGCTTACTGACCTTCTGCACTGCCATCTTCCTGCTGCCTGGGGGACTGTGTGCCAGGCTTCCCATTTCCCAGCATTGCCCAGTGCTGAGAACTATCTCTTCCCAGTCTCTCAATTTCCCTAACACCTTTTCCCATCTAGTACTGTATTTACTCCTCCAACAACCCTGTGAGGCAATTAGGACAGGGGTCTTGCCACCCATTTTGTAGATGAGCAAACTGAGGTTCGGACAGGCAAACGAACTTGCCCAAAGTTTGCCCTAGAGGTAAGCCCCACTTCTGTTGCTGGGGCCTTTGTGACTAGTCAGAGCTGAATAGGCTTTGGGGACTCAGGTCCTTTTCTATAGGAGATGATGTAGAAATAGGGTAGGATTAATTCATAGGGCAAGTATATTAGAGGTTTTTGGTGAATAGAAATGTTTCTTTTTCTTTGTCATCTCTGTTTGGAAGGGCACTACCTTGCTTCCTTTTCTTCCTGGCAGGGAAGACTCCCCCCCCGCTGCATTGGAAGCGTTTCTTTCCCTCAGTATGGCCTGGGATAGATGCTGTAGCTAGCTGCTCAGGTGGACATTCAGTTACGTAGGTTGCCAGTGTCCCCATCCACTCATTCATTTGTTTATTTACCCAACACAAATTTACTGAGCCCCTGCTACATTTTGAACACTGTGCCATGAAGACGTGTGAGACCTGTGTAGCCTGAAAGTGGGAAATAAGATTTTTATGGTTTTATGGGAAATAGGGTTTTTGTGCCCTACAAAGTTAAATCTGAGCTGATATCCCTAGGATGAATGGAGTTAACCAGGTGCTGGAGGGAGGAGGAGAATGAATCAGAGGGGAGGGACTCTGTGCAAAGGCAGTCCTTGGAAACTAGCTTGGGGCTGTCCTGGGTCTCTTTGGGGAGAAAACTGGTCTTCTAATTTCTCCAGGAACCAACTTCTTAACTCATTTGGGGTAGGTTCCTTAGCCCTGTGTAAGTCTCCTCAGGCTGACCCTGTTTGCTTTAAGTCTTTCAGACAACCATTAATTCAGCGATTGAGCACTTAACTGTGTGCTTGGTGCTAGAGCTATGAAGGGAACAAATGGACAGAAATCACTGCTTTGGTGGGACTTGCATTCTATTGGAAAAGAACAAAAACAAAATAAAATGTAAAATGTACAATACATTAGCAGGGAATAGATGCCAATAAAAAAGTTAAACAAGATATGGGAATAGGAAATATTAAGGAGTGTGTTAGATTGAATGGTTAAGGAGGGTTCCCTGAGAAGATAATATCTGAACAAATCCCCGAAGGAGGTGAGTGAACAATGCAATTTGTGGGGAAATAATTTGTATAGGCAATGAGAACAACACATTCAAGGGCCCTGAAGTAGGACTGTGCCTAGTATGTTTGAGAAACTGCAAGGAGGCCAGTGTGGCTGGAGTGATGTAAGCAAAGGGAAAGGAGGAGACAGTATGATCAGGGATATAATGGGGGCTGGGGTACAGATCCTGTAGGGCATTGCAGGCTGTGATAGCTGGGCTCCACTGGAATGTTCTGAGTCAAGGAGAGACATGATCTGACTCAGGTTGTAACAGGAGCTTCTTGGCTTTCCTTCAGGTTTTTCCCCCCTGTTTTGTTGAGACACAATTGACATGCAGCAATGTATGAGTTTAGCATGCACAACATAATGGTTTGATTCACATATAGTGTGAAATAATTACCAGAGTAAGTTTACTTAGTAGCCATCATCTCATATAGAAATAATAAAAAGGAAAAGCTTTAAAAAAAGGAAGAGAAAAATCCTTCTGGTGAGAACTCTTGGGATCTACTCTCTTAATAACTTTCCTGTACATCACACAACGGTGTTGAATGTCAAGTTGTGCCAGACAGCCCCCGGGGCTTGTTTATCTTATACCTAGAAGTTTGTCCCTTTTCACCACCTTTTCCAATTCCCTCTCCCCCATCCTCTGGTGACCACAAGTCTGATCTCTTTTTCTAGGAATGTTTTGTTTTTAGTTTTTAAGATTCCACATGGAAGTGAAGCCACAGAGTATTTATTGTTCTCTGCTTGTCAGTTTCTGACCACCTAAGTGCCCAAGCTGCTAGGAGGTATTTCATCTTCTACACAAGGGTCCTCCAAACCTGCTGGCCAAACGGTGGTTTGGCTCTGGGTGGCAGCAGGGCTGCATCCCTGGCCCCAACTGGGTGCACAGGGAGGACCACATGATCCAAGGGTGAGCCCTGGCATGGATGCAGGAGCCCAGACCCACAGCATTCCAGAGAGCCCAGACAGCTCCTGGCCATGCATTCCCGCTCTGGCAGTGTCCTGGGAGAGGAGCAGAGAAAACGCTCTTCACCTCCCAGGCCAGGAAAGGAAAAGATGTTAACTCCTTAGAAAGACCTCTGCTCACGTGTCCCTGGGGTGCCTGGAAGATGCCCTCCCTGGGACAGAGGCTCTGCCTCACCCCCTCTTCTCTCCTTACCAGCTAAGTGACCCATGGAGGACAACAGCCCCTCAGAGTCCGTTTCTTCATCTGTAAATGCTTGGTTGAGGATCCCACAGGGGTAAAGGGCATAGCAGGGTGCATGGAACCTTGGGCTCACTCGTACTTCTTGGGCAAGTCCCTCTTTCCACCCCTGAGTGGAATGCTAACGCGTCCCAGACTGCTGCGGACTACAGCAGCCTGAGCACGGCCTTTGCAGCTTGTGGAGCACCCCTGTGTCTTGGGGAGAGTGGCCCAAACACCGAGTGTCAGTGACTGGAGGCAGGGGTCAAACGCTCTCAGATCTTCTGAGAAGTCTGGGAGGCAGCGCCTTGAGCGCTCACTTTCCCTGGGGGGTAAGAACCGTGATTGCTCAGCAGAAAGACCATGCCGGATTGCCTAAGGCAAGTCCCCCGACTTCCTCGGCTCTCAGCGGGAGACACAGCGGCTGGTGCCGGGCCGGAGGTGGGAGTGGAGGCAGACCTGGCCCGCGCGGCCCACAATCCCCACCTGGACCTCCACTTTGGAACAATCTCAGGGCTCTGGGCGGGGCCCGAGGCCCGTCTCACGTTCTCACCTGGGGACCGACCTTCAGAAGCGGGTCCCACGGACGCCGCGAGCCCACGGCCGTGGTGAGTTGAGTAGGGAAAGCGGCTGGAGACCGCGGGCCGCACCGGGCGGGTGGCTCCTGCAACGGGTGAGCGCGGGCGGCGGCGGAGCCCAGCTCGCGGCGCAGCTGGGGCGGGGCTGCGGGCGGGGCTGGGCGCGTGACGCGCGGTGCAGGCCAATGGGGCGCGCGCCCGGGGCCGAGCCTCCTGCGAGCCTTCGCGGCGCCCGCGGCGTCACGTGAGCCGCGGGGAGTGAGCGCCGAGCTAGCGGCGGCGGGCCAGTGCTCCGCCGCAGCGACCCGCGGTCCAGCGGGCGAGCAAACCAAAGCAGGACCCGCGGCTGGGCACGCGGCCGCCGCCGGACCGGGAGCCAGGCCGCCGCCCCCAGCCCAGCCCCCGGGGCCTCAGGACCGCCGGGGCCTGGCCGCTAGCCGGGCGTGCGCCAAGTTCAGGTGGGAAAAGCTTGGGGAGGCCGGACGGCTGCGTGGACGCGGCTCCGGGCGCCCAGGAGGCTGGTTGGGGCACGCGTGGGGCAGGGGGGTGCTGACTGGCCTCTGGTCGTGTGTCCGGGTGCCCCCGCCGCTGTCCCAAGCTCCGCGCGAGTGTCCGAGGAAATGTCAGAGGAGCGGGGTGAGCCTCTGTGCTGGCCCGGGAATCGGACCAGCCCGTGGGAGAGTGACCCCAGTTGCCCCTAGACACTTTCCCGGCGCAGGTCCCGGCCTCCGCCTCAGCACCTGGTCCCGCAAGTAGTGCGCGCCTTGCGGGCCGGCCCTCCCATATGGCGGGTCCTCGGCCGGGCCTGGTGAGAGGAGCGGACAGGCGGACGCGCCGGCCGGTCGGGGGCCGGGAATGGGGGACGGAGTGGTCTGTGGCGGTGGGGTTACTGTCGGTCACCGCAGCCGTGGCCTCCGGGGGATGGGGGTGCGGGCCGAGGGCATGGTGCCCGGCGGGCAGAGCTCCAGGGCTCACCGAGGGGTCTGAGCTGGTCCCCTACGTCTTCCTTTCCCACGCACCTTCCCACACCCGCGCGGGCACCCACGTCAGCTCCACGGACGAGTATGTCGGGGACACCTTCTGGCAAAGCCACACTGCTGCCGCGCACCACGCCCCGCACACGCACAATCACACGACACGAACTCACACCCCTTCGCACACACCCGCACTGTTCACACGTCTTCTACTACCCACTCGGAGCCCCTTGGTTCTTTCTACCGAACATGAGCAGATCGGTGGCCAGGGGGTGGCAGGGGACGGAGGAGAGGCCGCCCCCACCCACCTTAGCCGTCTGTTTCGGGTTCCGTCTTTCCTCCCCCCCGTGGTATTCCCAAAGGACCACCCCCCCAACCCCCCCTCCAGGACACAGAGGGGATGTTTTCTCGCCCAGTCCCTGGGGAGCCGACAAAAATCCCCAAATGCTTTAGTCCCTCAAATCACCTTTACCCCAAGAACTAGGTGGCTCCCGGGAGCCCCTGTCGTCCTACAGGTGGGAGGACGCCCGGCCTGTGCGACTTAGGGGCCTGCGGATAGCGCAGGGAGAGAGACTCTTATTTTGAAGGGCGCCCCCCACCCGCCACCCCCGTGATTTGCACGCTGACCCAATGGCAAGCCCTTGGCCGGCGCTGGGCTTGTTATCAATTACATGTTGTTCCTGCTGCCGCTGTGTCCCCGGGAGGATAAACAGCAGGCCTGGCCGGGCTGAGGGCGGGGGTGGGGGGGTGGGGGGGTGGTGGAGGGCAGGGAGGAGGGGGCGGAGTCCGGCTGTAGGCCAGGACGGTGCCCGGAACAGTGTGTCCCCCTCCCCCTGCATGCTGGCTGTGCTTCTGGCCCAGCCATGTGCTGCTGTATTTTAGCGCCCAGGCCGGCTCCCTCCTGCCCTGGCGGGCCCTTTTTCTACCTCCAGCACCCAGGGTAGCCCCAGAGCCCCTTCTTCGCTCTTAGTGCCTGAGTGTCCAGCCCAGGCTGCTCAGCCTGCATTAAAACCCTTCTGCCTGACTCTGGCCATTCTATTCCTGGTGGAATCCCCTCACCCCTACTGCCTGACTGAATTCCTGGAGAACCTCTCATTCACTCAGCAAATTGTGCTAGGTCCTGTTCTAGACTCTAGGATAGTGGTGGACTGGATAATCAGACCAGCTTGTATTTTGTTGGGGAGGTAGACAGAAGATAAAGTACACAAACATAACCACTCTAGTTTCCTCCTGGTAGCAACTGCTAGAAGAATATAATGTGGGATAATTTGATAGAGGGTGTCAGGAAAGCGCTCTACCCCGCCGCCCCAGATAGTGACTTCAGAGCTGAGATCTAAATACAGCATTCCCACTGGGGAGCACTGGGGGGAAGAGGGAACCACAGAGAGGGCACAGTCAGTGTGGAGTGGAGCAGGTGGATGTGAGGTCTGGGAGAGATGGGCAAGGCCCAGGTGCTGGGCTGCTGGGAGAGAAGGGGTCACATTTCCTGGAGAAGTTAATAGAAATTCTCTCCTACCCTACCCTACTATACTCACTTATTTCCCCCACTCTTTCTTTATATACCATTTCATCTGTGAATATCTCAGTTATCAACTGTGATACTATCATCACACTTAAAAATATTAACAGTAATTCCTTACTATCATGTAATAATATTCAGTTGGTGATCACATTTCAGGGGAGAGTTTTAAGTGGGCAAGAACATGGCCTGATCTGCCTCTTCCCACCAGTTAAGGCCTGGGTTCCAGGAAGGCTGGAGACCCCCTGATTCCTTAGGCTCACAGAGGAACAGAAACAATATGTGTTCACCTATTTGGAGGTTAATCCAGTGACCGGTACTGACTCACACTTGCGTGTGGCCCCCCCGTTGTAAGTGTTCAGTTGTGTTAGCTCACTGAACTCTTTCAGCAACCCGGGAAGTAGGCATCACTGGCAGCCTCCCTACCCAACAGACCAAGACACAGACACAGATAGGTTGTGCTACCTGGCTGAGTCTGCCCAGCTAAGTTGCAGAGGCAGGAGCAGCGCCTCCTGCTCATAGGGTGGGTTAAAGGGGTGGTAGCAGGGCCTAGGGCCCAGTGTGGGCTCATTGCCCTTCACATTATCTGGCACTTTCATTTCTTCTTAGCACCTAATTCGGTGACTAGTGTGTATTTTGAAATTCCCAGTTTTAAATCCTCAGATGAGTATTTAAAATCAAAGAGCCAAATGTCCTTCTGGTGAAACTGCCCTGGGGTGCAGTCTTGCCAAGAGCATCTACTTTGCCTTAGTTTCCTGGAGCTCCATGAAGCTTCCTGGATTAGTGGGAAACTGAGATCATTGGAGCCTGAAACAGGTAGGGAAACAGATTTGGGGAATGCACAGCTGATGATGATCCTAGCTGGCCCTGAGAGGTCTCTGTCCCTGGCCAGGCTTGTTGACTTGTTGACTATTGGGTAGTGCTGTGTGCCAGGTCCAGGAGTAGTCCTCAAGACAGAGCATAGTGGTGGGTGCAGAGTGATGACAGGCAGCAGAGAATCTCTGGCTTCAGATATAGAACGTTCTCTTTTACCAAACCTCACTGGTCACTGGGTGGGGACAAAGGTCCACATAGGTGGCCCCATTACAGCTGTACACTGTTGACTCTCCTTGGACACCAGACCTAGCATGGCCTTCAGAGGAGGCAGATGTCCTCTCTCTTCTCTGTTGATATTCTCTGAGCCCCTCCTGGGCACCAGCTGCCACACCGGGAGCTGGGAACACCCTGGAGACGCAGCAGCCTAGCCTGCCCTCATGGAGTTCATGGTCTAGTGGGAAGACGGGAGTTAGCTGAGCCTTCCTGAGGTGGTGAGTGCACCATGGGGGGGGGGGGTACAGGCCAAGGGCATTTTATCTCCCATCCCACTAGCGGCTGTGAAGTCAACATGGGGTAGTGGCCATGCAAGTGCTGGGACCTGGGTCCACTTTTGCACTCTTGAGTTTTCACTGTGGGGCAGGGTCCTCTTCACCTAGTGGTAAAGCCTCAATGAAGTGCCTGGGTACAGTTGAGAGCACTTTGTTCTGTCCCTGCCTTTCCCATTTCACAGAGGAGGCAGGTGAGGCCGGAGGGATCTGAGAATGGGAGGGTGGACGAGCTGTCCCTCCTTCAGATGGGGAAACAGACTGTGAGGACAGGGGCATATGGGTCTTTAATCTTTTTTCTCTTTTCCCCAACAAATTAGACTTACCTGATTAAAATACGGACTGCTAAATTAAGGTTCACTATCAGACAAAATAATTACTTAATAAGAGCATGACCCATTTAATATTTGGGATATACTTGTGTTACAAGTTGCTTGTTTTTTGAAACCTGAACATCAGATTTAATTGGGTGGCCTCTAGTTTTATTTGCTCAATCTGGCAACTCTACTCAGGCCCCAACCACCCAGGGGTCAGAGGGCAAATGGCCAATCTCCTTCCCCTGCCAGTGACTCAACAAGAATGGAGCTGAGGTCAGGTGTCCTCAGAAATGCAGCCACTCCAGTTAGCTGGATGGGGTTCCCCAACCTTGGCCATTTCAGGGTACAGAGAGCCTCCTCACATACTTTCTTGCTCACATGCATTCACGCTCAATCATTCACAGATACACGGGTGTTCTTTACCGAATTGTTCTGGAAAACCTGTTTGAAACCAAAAGTACCCTGGATTGTGCAATGGGCTTAGAGAGTGCTCTTTTGCAAACAGGTGGTGCAATTTCGGAAAACACTCTTGCAGATAGAGTTCTCCCACGGGATGGGATGGAGACAGGACCCAGGCATTTGGCATTAGAAGCCTGTGGGCCAGCAGCAGAGTGGGGGCACAGGCCCATAAGGTGGCAGGTGAACATGCCGTCCTCCTGACCAGGCCTCCTTTGTTCCTCTCTGCAGCCGCCAACGGCACGGCCAGGCCAGCATGGTGGACCACTTGCTGCCAGTGGACGAGACCTTCTCGTCGCCGAAATGCCCAGTTGGTTATCTGGGTGACAGGCTGGCCAGAGGGCGGGCGTACCACAGGCTGCCCTCGCCCCTCTCAGAGGATGACAGCGACGCCTCCAGCCTCTGCTCCTGCGCCAGCCCAGACTCACAAGCCGTCTGCTCGTGCTACAGTGGTGGGCCAGGTGCTGAGGGCCAGGACAGCATCTTGGACTTCCTGCTGTCCCAGGCCACACTGGGCAGTGGTGGCAGTGGTGGCATTGGGGCCAGCGGTGGTTCCATGGCCTGGGGGGCCTGGCGGAGGGCAACGGCACCTGTGAAGGGGGAGCATTTTTGCTTCCCCGAATTTCCTGTGAGTGACCCTGATGACGTCCCAAGGCCCTTCCAGCCCACCCTGGAGGAGATTGAAGAGTTTCTGGAAGAGAACATGGAGCTGGGAGTCAAGGAGACCCCAGAAAGCAACAGCAAGGACGCGGAGGCCTGTGACCAGCTCTCAGCCGGGCCACATAGGAGCCACCTCCATCCTGGGTCCAGTGGGAGAGAGCGCTGCACCCCGCCTCTGGGCAGTGCCGGTGTGGGCGGCAGCCAGAGCTCGGGTGGGGGGCCTGCATCTGATGGCCCTATCCCTGTGCTGCTACAGATCCAGCCTGTGCAGGTGAAGCAGGAGTCAGGCACGGAGCCCGCCTCCCCTGGGCAGGCCCCGGAAAGTGTCAAGGTGGCCCAGCTTCTGGTCAATATCCAGGGTCAGACCTTCGCACTTGTGCCCCAGGTGGTGCCCTCCTCCAATGTGAACCTGTCATCCAAGTTCGTGCGAATTGCCCCTGTGCCCATTGCTGCCAAGCCCATTGGGTCGGGACCCCTGGGCCCTGGCCCCACTGGCCTACTCGTGGGCCAGAAGTTCCCCAAAAATCCGGCAGCAGAACTCATCAAAATGCACAAATGTACTTTCCCCGGCTGTAGCAAGATGTACACCAAAAGCAGCCACCTCAAGGCCCACTTGCGCCGGCACACAGGCGAGAAGCCCTTTGCCTGCACCTGGCCGGGCTGCGGCTGGAGGTCAGTATGACAGGTGAAAAGGTGGGCGCTGAGCATGGCCGATGAATCTCTGTTCCCCTGGGTGTGCGGTCAAGGCCTGGTTCACCGTTAGATAAGGCTGATTAGGAAAGGGAGAGGGGGGCAGGCAGGGAGTGGGGCAGAGCTGGCATGGCTGCCCAGAGGTTTCCTCATCCCTAGTGATCACCTGAGCCTAAAAAAAAATGGTCTCCAGTTTCATAATGACCAGGTAAGGTTTGCTGCGGCTCATGCCCAGGGCTAGGAGCTGGGCCATGGCAGAAGGGCCCTCTCCTTAGTAACGAGGGCAGCTAAAAATGATGGAGTTAAGGGCTCTGTATCCGAGGGGGCTGTGGCCATGTGTGCACTGCTCCCTCTGGGCCTCACAGCACCCCTAGGGAAAGTACTACCCTCGCTGCCATCTTTCAGCTGAGCAAACAGGCTCAGACCGGCTAGGTAACTTGCCCAAGGCCACACCACTTTGTCAATGGGATTGGAGCCAGAGGGTCCTGTATCAGAGGAGTCACAACCTGGAAATGCTTCTGTTCCAACCAGAGGGACCAGCTTCACTTGCAGATGTTCTTGGACTCATGGGCTGGGCTTGGTGCTTGCTCCCCTGCGGGTACTTGAAGGTGTATTTGGGAATCTTCAAAGGACAACCAGGCAGGAGGTGCTGAGTGAAGGTGGAAGAGTCCTTGTAGACTCCATTCTGTGTGGTACAGCAGTGGAAACCAGCTCTCAAAGGGTAAGGGGTCTTGCTCGGGGCTATGCAGGCAGCGGGCCCCTGGGTGGGCTTGGGTACCTTGTCCTGAAAAGCAGGTAGCCGGAAGCTCCAATGCCCAGGGGTACCATGAAGACTGGCTGTCCCAAGTCTTTAGCACACTGACCCCATAGGAATGTGGACCCCCAGGAGGGCGGCCTATGCACCGACATTTGTGCACTGCTGCTGTGGCTGCTGCTTTGTGGATGTGTGTGCTCATCTGTCTGTCATCTGTCTGTGGATCTTGCAGCAGGCGGGCAGCTATGCGTGTGCATATGTGTACACATCTTGCTTTCTTAGTGTGTTTCTTGGTGTGTTGCATAACTCCCCATGTTTGTGTACCCTGTCCGCATGTGTGCATCTGTGTGGGTGTGACTGATGGGGAGCCATTGGCAGCTTCTGTTTTCTTGACCCAACTCATCTGAGAGCGCTGGAGAGTTGGCCCCAGGAGGGAGGTGCTGGCCCTAGAGTCCTGGCTGGCTGTGGTGTGGTGGGATCAGTGACTGGAAGATCCGATGTGATGCTGCTGCCTCTTTCCGTGGAGTGCTGGGCTGGCCAGGGAAGAGACTTCTCCCAAACAGCATCTGGGGTTATGGAGGTCTTTCCTGATGAAGGGTGTCACCCAGCCACTGACCCCACAAAAGCACCCATCAGACAGGCCCACATGGCTTCTGCAAGAGTGGGCACAGGGTTGACACCAGGGTGGCAGTACTGGTGTCCCATCCCTCCCTGGGCCTCCTGGCACAGTCTGCCAAGTGGACCCTGGGGAGACAGGTGCACCTGTGGGGCCACTTGTGAGGCTTGACACACAGGTGGGTATGTAGTGTTGCTGGTCGGAGCTTGGGGTTGGGGGGAGAAGCCGAGACACTGGGGCGGTAGAGGCAGGTGCTCAACTGTAGAAGGGAAGGGCATTGTGACACTCTGCATAGGGAGTAGCTGGCGGTAACAGTGGGGAGCCTCAGCCTAGGTCAGCCTCCAATTCACCATGTGCCTCCGGGGAGGTCCCCACGGCCAAGCCTCAGTTTTCCTCGTCTGTGAAGTGGAGGGCCTGCTCCCTACCAGGGTCAGGTGCAGAAACACTCAGCACTGCCCCCTTCTCATTGGTGGTCCTGTTACTCAGAAAGGGTGAAGTCTGAGAAGGGTGCTATTTTGGAGGTAACCCAGACTCCCAGGGACTCCTCTTGGATGCATATTTTCTTGGTGGGGGGCAGGGATGTGGAGGGGTTGGGCATCTGGCTGGCCAGAGCACTGGTCCGACTCATGATGGGCTTACCTTCCTGGGCACTGTCCCCTGGCCACTGCTGACTCTTGGCAAGTGGCCCCTCCAGTCAGGTAGCGCCATGAGGCAAAAGGGTGTGGTCCTTGGTGAAGGTTGCCTGCTTGTCCCATTCCCCTAGGAGGAGGGGACCTGCCACCTTCTGGGCTGTCCCAGAGAGCAGATGGAATCCTCAGCCCAGAGTGCATCTCAGGAAGGCAGGTCTCAGCTCCAACACAGTATCCTCTGGAGATGGTAAGTTCCCCATGGTAGGAGGTGTGCAAGCAAGTGGGAGTGGGATTTGTGGAGGGGATTCAGCTTTGCCACTGTATGGGCCTTGGCACTGGTCTCCTTGCAGGGGTAGGCTGGTGTATGCCTGGCATAGCAAGGTCCCTTGAAGCTGACTGTGGAGCCATTCCTGGCTGCATCCACTCCTGGGCCTTCAGAGGCCTCCCCAGCTTCTCCCCAGCTTCCCCTGGAATAGGGTCAGGCCTTTGTGGAGTTAGAGGTGACTGAGGCACAGGGAACTAAAGGTGCCTGCCTTTTGGGAGAGCTATTTCTCTGAGAATGCAAGAGTCTCTGGTTGGCCTTCAGGAATCCTGAGCCCCTGGAGATGCACACAAGATGCACATGTCCCTTGTATATGGAGGGAGCCCTCGCAGTATTTGGGCAGGAAGACAGACTGGCTTTGGGGCAGCTTGGTCTGGATGGGACAGCAGTGGTAGTGATGATGACAGTTATGCGCCCTATTTTCTGACCATTTACTCTATGCTGGGCACTGCTTCAAGTTCTCAGAGCAGGAATACCTTCCACAAATCTCCACCCTTGCTTGTATACTTCCTGCCACAAGGAACTCATTACCTTATGAGGCTATTCTGGCCTTTTCATGTGCTTTGGTAAACTTAGATTCCTATCCAAACTTCTCATTCTGGCACAATCTGCTTACCAACCTCCCTTCCACAATGCAGGCTCCCACTCAGGCCCCTGCCCTCTGTGTACCCTCTGTGCATCCTCTGTGCATCCTCTCTGTGCCCTCTATCCCCAGCACTTTCCTCCTGATGGCAGTGGTAGTTGGTCTTGCAATGGTCCCTGCTTTATCTGCACATGTCACATTAGATAGGCTCGTTGCGCCCTTACAACAGCTCTGTGATGTGGAGGCACCAGTCTGTATTTCCCAGGGAGCCCATGGGGATGGAGCTCGTGGGCATGGCTCTGGCTGTGCCCTCAGGTGGGTGCCTCGGTCCCACCTGACCCACCAGCAGTTTGGTGAACATATGTTTCCCACCTGGGAACTCAACGCCTGAAGCTACACAGCTGGCTTTTCCCTTGTCCTCAATCCCTTGCTCCTGGTACCAGAATGGCTGGGTGTTCTCTGTCTCCCACAAGGCCATTAGCTCTTTCAGGTGTCATGCTTCTGGGCTGGGGGAAAAGAGCCAACAACAATGGCAATAACAGTAGCTCCTAGTGCATGTTCTGAGTGTTCCAGAGTAACTCATTTAATGCTCCAAGCAAGTCCACGAGGTGGGCATCCAGATGCTGTTCCCATCTCTAGAGGAGGAATTTGAGGGACAGAACAGTTAAGTAAGGTCTCCTCGGTCACACAGCTAGTGGGTAGCACAGTCTGGAGTTGAACCCAGGCTGTTTGCTCCCCAACCTCCTCTACCCAGACTCAGGACCTCTCTCTAGTCCCCTGGGCAAACCTTCTATGGGAGGTGACCTGCTCTAGTGGAGGGAAGAAGGATTTCCATCTGCAGCTGAGCTTCGGGCAGCCCCCTGAATACTTGCCGGCCTTCTCATATGGGGAGCTTACCACACCCAAGGCTGCCTCTCTTTCCAGTGGCCCTGTGAGCAGTTTGCTCTTTATCCTGCTGGGCTGGTTTTGGCCCTGGCACTGTGTCCTATGGCCCTTTGTGAAATGAATGGTGTCCTCCCCTCCCCACAACCCAGATCATCATTTGCCAGGTAACCAGCCCCCACTTCCTTTTACTTTTGCTCCTGAACCCAGTATTCCTTTTCCCCTCCTCTCTTGGGACATGGTTCTGGCATTCTTGATGGGGCCCAAAACAGACTTTTCCTATCGCGATCTAACTGTCTGGGAAGTGGCTGTTTGTCTGCCTTCCTAGAAGTTTCCTTGCTATGCTCTCGGACACAGGCCCCCTTTGTTCACGGCAACAGAACATCCTGTTCTGGAAAGGCCAAGCCATTCCATCCAGAAAGAATACCCTCCTTCCACAGCTAATATGAATATTAATAACTTCTAGCAGCCCTCTGTGGCAGGTACTGTGGTCATCCCCAGTGGACATGGGAGGCCCAGAGAAGGGTAGTTGCGGGCCTGAAGCCCCAGAGCTGGAATGTGGTGGGGATAGGATTCAGACCCAGTGGTACGCTGCTGGCCTCCTCTCTTAGCCCCTGTGTCACTGCTGCTACTGTTGAACGAGGCATTTTCTAACTTCTTGCCTGCACTTGGCCAGATTGTGCACCATACCACTCCATGGAGCACCATTCCCGTTACAGTCCTTGAGACCTGGCTATTGACAGTCGTGACTTACTGGCTGATGGAAGGGGCGCTTTGCACAAAGGTGCAGTGTGTGCCAGTTGTGGGGCTGTCGTGATGGGCTGCTTCCCTTTCCTGCACCTCGGCCACATGAATCGTGGTGCTGACCCATGTGCCCCTAGACATCAGCAGGGACCGGGCACTGCACTGAGCTCCTTGCAGATAATCATTGAATGATTGCCATGTGGTGAGCACTGTTCTAAACCCTCAATGCCTTTTACAATCCTCAGAGTCCTGTGAGGCAGATCTGTTACTTCCCTGTCTCCAGGTGGGGAAACTGGGCCTCAGAGAGCTTGGTGACTTGCTCAGGCCCTGATCAGTGGCGGAGCTCACTGCCTCACCTTCCGTGCCCTCCAGTGGCTGCTGTCTGGGAGAATGCTTGTGAGGGTGTGAGGTAGGGATCTTCTGAGGGTGCTCTTCTCAGGTCTGTGACTTCTCAGGTCACAGGATGCTGAGGCAGCAGGGAAGAGGTTTGGAGGTAGGGACAACTTGTTCTTGGGCCTGGCTCTCCCTCAGTGTCCGTGTGGTCAGAGGGCCACTGTGGTCTTTGTGTCAGCTCCTTTGGCCTCTGAGATGAGTCCCAGAAGATGGGCCAGAATCCTAAGGTCTTCACTGGATGAGTGAGAAAACAGGCCCAACATGGTTCCTGGGCTTGCTCAGGACTGCACAGGGCTCCCAGTGGGATAGGGACCTGAAAGGATCCAACCATGTCGCTGGCTCTGTGACCCTAGCAAGCCCCTTGTCCTTTTTGAGCCCTTGCTGTGGTATTGTCTGTTCTCTGGTACTGATCCTGGCTCCCTCACCAGAAAGGGGCAAGACAACCCAGTGCCTGGTGCCCAGAAGGCTCAGCAAAGGCTATTGCTGGTGGCATCATTTCTGTGGCTTCCTGCCCGCCTGTGTTCTGGGCAAGCCTACCTGTTCAGAAGCTGTGTGTTCAACTCCTGTTGGGGGCAGTGGCCCTGGCCTGGGAGCAGGCTCCAGGCTCTGACCTCCAGCGTGCACTGATGCCACTTCCTCATTGGCTCAGGGCTCCAGAGACACACACTGCCTAGCCAGGCAATGTGGAGGAGGCCAGGCACTCTGTAGTCACCAGGGTGAGCAGGGCATGAGAGGGAGCCATAACCAGCACCTTTGCTCTGGCCTTGGCTGCTCTGTCATGATAGGGATGCTGGATCAGGCCCTCATCACTCTGAGCCTCAATTTCCTCATCTGGGAAATGGGCCAGTCAGGCTTCCATTATTCCAAACATATGCTGAGAGCATTGCTCTGTGCCAGCCTAAGTTGGTGCCCTGGGAAGTGAAGTGGAGTGCCAGACTCCAAGTGCAGACCCCTGGCTGTTCTCTCAGGACCAGGTCCTAGGCTCCAGAGGTAGCTGAACTGGGCTGAGCTGCCTGTCCTCTGGGCTCCCGGGCAGGCTCCCTGTCCAGTGCTCAGGCCTTCCTACTCCCCAGCTGAACCTTCCCCAAGGCATGTTCCTTCTAGTCCTTGGTAGGCTGTGGGATTAAGGAAGGCCTCCACCCCCAGGGGTGGACCTGGTACTTGTGTGTGTGCACACATGTGTTTTTGTATATATACACACACCCACGTGTGAGGTGACTGTATGCATGTGCACATATGTAGAGTGGACACGTGTGTGCAGTATACCCATGTTTGTGGCATGCCTGTGTGTGGCACGTATAAAGGGGTGTGTACATGTGCATTGCATGGTGTGCACGTATATGTGTGTGTGTGTGTGTATGTGCAGGCAATAGGACTTGAGAAGAATTCCTTGTGACAGCCCTCCATCCTCAATGGGTGCTTGCTGTGTCAGTTGTTTCATGTAAATGCACTTATGGGCACCTGTTGTGTGCTAGGCCCTGGGCTGCTTGTGGGATGGACCACAGGGAACAAGACACGTCTTTCCTCATGGAACTGATGATCTAATGGCACAGACTGACATTCACCAAAAAGTTGAAAATGAATTTAAAGTTAAAGTAAGGTGCATTTAGTGCAGTGGGAGCCTAGAATGGGATACAGTCCTGGAGGGCTTTTGTGAGGCAGTGACATTTGAGTGATGGAAGAGAGGGAGCAAGAAGAGGGTAGGGAAGCCCATTTCAGATGGAAGGAACGGTATGCGCAAATGTTCTGTGGCAAGAAGGACCAAGGATGGGTCAATGTGGGTAGAGCATAGAGGAAGACAATGTATGTGTGGGGAGTGGGATCTCATTGTCAAGATGAGGGTTATGGAGTGGGGGTGGGGGGGCTTTAAATCCCGGAAGTCAGTGACAGCGGTCTCAACCCTGTGGCCCAGCTGGGATCCTTACACTTCCCATTAGTAGCTACTCATTCTCAGTGGCCTCTGGGCTGTGGGAGCATTTGCTCCCAGGCAGGCTGAGGCCAAAAGAGGGAGGTGGCAGGTGAACCATTTAAACTCTCAGAAGTATCTTGTGGTGGTGTGGTTTTGTATGGTGACAGCTTAGGGGACCTAGCCTTCAGGAAAGCCGTGACCAGGAGCAGTGCAGGAATGTGAGTCTGCATACAGTGCCCTGGCTGTAGTGAAGGCAAGGGAGAGGAGCCAGGGGTTCCCTTCAGTGCCGGGGAAAGAGACACCTCTCTCAGACTTCCGTTTCCCCTGTGGATGGGCTTCCTCATTCAGACCTTCCTAGAGCCCTAAGTTCTGCCTGGGGGGCAGCTTCTCCGCAGCTAGCAGGGTGCTGTGGAGAGTAAATCCTGGGCTCTGGTGGGCTTAACAGCCCCTCAGAATATTTACCAGCTGCTCGCAGGCCCAGATGCCCAAGAACGGACCGCTGTGCCGCCACTGAGCCTTTTATTGACCGCTCTTCCCATCCTGGGGTGGGGGCAGGGGCGGGCTGGGGACAGCGACTTTTCACGGGGATTCAGAAGTAACTCAAAACCTGGAGAAGTGTTGGCCCCGCCTGCCTGGCCGGCCCCGCCTGCCTGGCGGGGTAGAGCCCTGCACCTGCGGCTGCCTTCTGGTGGGCTCCTGGCGGGGCGGGCCTCCCTCACCACGACCCCTGAATGTCCCGCAGATTCTCCCGCTCCGATGAGCTGTCGCGGCACCGGCGCTCGCACTCGGGCGTGAAGCCCTACCAGTGTCCTGTGTGCGAGAAGAAGTTCGCACGGAGCGACCACCTCTCCAAGCACATCAAGGTGCACCGGTTTCCTCGGAGCAGCCGCTCAGTGCGTGCGGTGAACTGAGCGCCCGCCTGCCCCCGCCCCCTCCCCTGCCCCGTTATTTTGTAGCAATAATTTATTTGCCTCTTTAGAGGGACGTGACAATGTTGCCAACCCACCTTCTGAAGCCCAGGAGGTGCAGGAAGATGGGGGCTTGCTTGGGAGGCGGGAACCCAGAGCCCCCAGCCTGCTGCCTTTCCTAGGAAGACCTACAGCCGCGCCCGCGTCCCTGGGGGCTGGCCCCCGTCCCCGCACCCCGCACCCCCCCCCCCCCCCCGAACCGGGCTGCGGGCCGGCCTTCCCGCCTTTGTGCCTTTGTGCCTTCCCGCAGGCCGGCCTGTGCTAAGGCAGTGCTGGGAGCCTGGACCTTCTCCCACTGGGCTCCCTGCCTGGGCCAGGGCTGGCACTTTTTTGCTCAGAAGAAATGTGCAGTTTTGAAATGTCAGTTCCCAGAGGGAGCCATGCTGGGAAGAAGGAAGTAGGCCAGAAGTCCAGGGCTGCACTGTGGTGTGAGGGTGGCTTTGTCCAAGATCTCCTGCTCAGCCTGACTACGGGAGGGTAGGAGTGGGGCAGTCCTTGGCGCGTCACCGGGCCCCTGGGCAGAGGTGGAATTAGGCTGAGTTGCCCCCTCTGTGGGGGTCTTGGAGTGCATGCGCTTGAGTTAAAGTGTCCGGCAGACAGACAGATGCCGGCTAGCCCCAGAGCATCTGTAACCAGCATGGCTCATCCCCTCATCCCATTTCCAGACAGATCCAGACACCAGCCTCCATGGTCCCTTTGGGGAAGAGAGGGGAGCAGGCTGCATTGCGTGTAGGAGAACTAGGTAGAGCCTCCGAATTCTGATTTAGAAATGCATTCCTTATTTTGTCTAGAAATTAATATCAAATGAACTAGCTTGTTTTGACAGGTTTATTTCACATCCTATGAATGTATGTAAATAAGCTGTACATAGGTACATCTACATAAAATATCTTTTAATAACATATCAACATTGGTGTAAATTTGAAATAAAAAATCTATAAAGCTGGTGTACATATGTTACAATTATGTATATTTTCTTTGGTCCTTCATAAAAATATATTTACTTTGCCAATAAAAAGAAAAAAGAACTCAGTGACTTTATGGCATTCATGTGTTATTATACGGTGCTTTGCCAGGAAATGGGGGTGATTCTGAGGGCTGAGTCTCTATGTCTGTGTTTGCAACATTTAGTCGACCTTGATTTGTACCCAGAAGGACATGAAGACCCCTTTGGAGTTCAGCGCGAGGTGCGGCCATGCAGGCTTCTCAAATCGACCCCACCTCCTTGCCAGCTGCTAGGTTTCTGCTCACTGCAGTTTGCTGGAGGGCACCTTCTCCTCTCTCCACAAACCCAAAACCAGCCCCCATCCCAGTGTCACCTATGGGAGGCTGGCATAGGCTAAGCCAGGCCCACAGTGATCAGTGCTACTCTGATGTACTGTTGCAGACCCTCACTCAGTACTGCCCGAACAGGCTTCAGGCATCTACTATGCACCCACTATATGCATGGAGTGCCGAGGAGACTCCCTGTAGGAGAAGGCATATTATTCTCACCTGCCTGGGACATTGTAAGTGCACTGAGTGCTGACCAGTAGAGAGGAGCCTTGGAGGAGGCAGTATAAGCAATGAGGCCACCTCCTCCACCCATCCGAGCTACTCTGAGTTCTGGGGAGACAAGTCCTCCCGAACTCCCCCAGATTTTTGAGATCTCCACCATGTGCTTGCACAGTTGAAGTCTGAATGCTTCCACCTGTCCTGGGTGGGTTGGAAGCTGGGGATAGTGGGAGCCAGAGAACAAGGAGAGGCCTTGTGCTAGCAAAGGGATTTACCTGGGTGGCTGCAGTTGGGGAGGGCAGGCTGGGCTTGGTGGATGCTGTGACAAGGCTGGCCCAAGTCTCCTGTCCACATGAAGTGAGAAGCAAGGACCTTCTAGAGGTGATCCTTTCCCCAGAAGCTCAATGCAAGCACGGCAAGTCTTTTTTAGTGACACCTTTGGAGATGGCGGCAGGTGGTGATGCACCCATGGATTTCCAGCAGAGGGATGTTGGAACAAAGTGTATGTGCACATTCCTGTGTTGTTATCTACCTCTGAAGGTGGAAGCCATTGTTCCCGCTGATCGGAGCTATCTGCCACTGTCATCTTTCCTGTCCGAAGGGAGCTGGCAGACATGAAGCTTTCATGTGTGCCCAGCACTACAGCATGGATGATTGGAGAATGGACACTCCATCCTGACCAGCTCTGGTCCTGGCGAAAGGACTTGGCCTTGTGACCTCTGCCCTTTGCCCCTGACCAGACTTACCCTTTGTAGTCAAACACGCTCTGGGGGAATGAGGCTATTGATTTCCAGGTACGTTAATGTGGCCTTTCTTTATCCACAAACAAGCAATGCAGCCTGGATAAGAGAAACAGTGGAGGTCAAGATCGCCATACTGGAGACGGAATGAGTCAGAACCCCTGCATCTTTGATGCCAGGCACTGATCCAGGACGCTGCTCACCTCATCTCAGTGTGTGTCCCCCAAAGCCCACTGCACTGAACTTGCAGTCCTCTGGCTGACCTCTCCCAGCCAAGGTGAGGCTGACCATGTGTGCAGGGTGGTCTAGCCCTCACCCTCAGCTTGGACTCATCATCTGATGATGTGTTGGCCTATGCCCTGGATGGGCAGCACAGCCCAGGTCCCTGCTTTCAGGAGCAGTCAGCTGAGAGAGGGCTGGCAGGGGCAGCAAAGCAGAGGGAGGGTAGTCTGAAGACCACTGCCTCTGGATCCTCCCTCCACTTTGGGCAGGTTTATTAAACCTTTCCAAGTTCAGCTTCTTCACCCTGTAGGCTGGACGTGACAGTTCCCAGGTTGCAACATGGTTGGTGAACAGTGAGTGGGAGAGTGAGTGTGACTGAACAACAGCAAAAGACCTTTTTGAGGGTGGGAGCCTCCTCTACTCAGATGGAAAAGCTGGGGGAGGCAGGGCCTCTGTTCTCTGCTGTGGCCTGAGTCTATGCAAGTGCCACTGTGGTGGGACCTGTGGGGACGCTGAGAGCTCTGTTGAGACTTGTCTCTTATCTCTGAGATACCTCCATGCCACCATCTTTGTCACCCTTGTGACTTCTATAACTGGAAGAGTAGTGTTTGTCATGGCCTGTGAGCCAAGAAAACAGATGAAGACACTGGCCAGTGTGCCCTGTTTGTAATCGAGAGCAATCTGGATGGTTGCAGAGCAGAAATCTAGCCTTAACAACCCCCTGGCACCCTGCTTTGCATAATACCCCTTCCCCAAGGCACACAGTGGGAAAGAAAGTAGCATTTATTGAGCACTGTACCAAGCAGAGTATGGGTTAGCTTACTATAACAAAGAGCCTGCCCAAACACTGTGGCTTACACAGGTAGAAATTAATTATCTCTATTGGAACGATCTGGAAGTAAGCAGTCTCAGCTCACAGGTGGCTCGGGTGGGACAGCCAGGCTCCTTCTCTCTGTTGCCCTCCATACCCTAAGTGCTGGTCCAAGATGGCTCACCAGGGTATCCGGTGAGCCCACAGAAAGCAGGCATGGGGCTGCGTGTTCCCTCTCTCTGGGAGGGCACGGGCTGGGATTTTTTTTTTTTTTTTTTTTTTTATAAACATATATTTTTATCCCCAGGGGTACAGGTCTGTGAATCACCAGGTTTACACACTTCACAGCACTCACCAAATCACATACCCTCCCCAATGTCCATAATCCCACCCCCTTCTCCCAAACCCCCTCCCCCCGGCAACCCTCGG
>NC_081558.1:59568382-59629350 GCF_022355385.1 Mustela nigripes
GAATAGGAATTAGTTCTTCTTTAAATGTTTGGTAGAATTCCCCCGGGCTGGGATTTGTACAGTTCAGTCTTGTGTGTCTTTGGCCAGAACCTAGTCACATGGCCTCATCCACCAAAAGGAAAGCTGGAAAATGTGGTCTTGATCTGAGAGATCGTGTGCACAGCTAAAACACGGGGATTCCACCACACCTGGCAGCGTGCCCACTGTGGGCCTTCCTGCATTCCTGGCAGAGCAGTACCTGTGTAGCATGGTGAAAGCATGGGGGGCCTGGTGGGTCTGCTGACCCATGACCTCATCCACATTCTCAGAGTGAGTCTCACTGACAGGTGTGGGACCAATAGTCAGGCTTCAGGGTACAGTAGGGAGTCACGAAGGCAAACCGTGGGAAAGAAGAGCTAAGATGCTTTGGTTGACAAATCAAGGCTGCAAATGGCAGAATCCTGACTCAAATGGACTAAAGTAAGCAAAACAAAACCTCATAATGTCATTGCCTACTCCTGGGTAGGGTCCAGAATCCATACCAGTGCTCTCAGCGCTGAGGAACAGAAGCAGAAAGACCCCAGGTCCAGGCTTCTAGGGAATCGTAGTTTTCCTTGTGCTCTGCACATTCGGAGTACCCAAGGCCCCAGGCAGTGGGTTCAGGGGAGGTGCTGCTGGGAATGGGTGTGTTAGCCTCGACAGCAGCTGCTGTGACTAGGGGCTTTAATGTCACATGAGGGGACCAAGAGGGAGGGCAAAGTCTGTCCTCTGTGTTACAAACATGAAGTCTAAGTGAAAAAGATGTCGGATGGAAGGGAGCAGCGTTCAGAAGACTCAAAGAAAGGACACACCTCCACCATCCATGGCAGGACCCAGAAAGGCATCTCTGGAAATTTCCTGTTACCATCCATCTCCCGCAAAGCCACAGAGAGAACTCAGGGTGGAACAGAAAAGCAACAGGACAGGGTGCAGAGAGAGTTGGAAAGGATTAGGGAAAATCACAAGGAAACAAAGATCGTAACATCAAATTTAAAGCCTGCCTTGGTATAGCAAGTGGGGCAGGCAGACTCCATAGATCTTTCAGAACAAGTGGGGAAGGAAGGATGGAAATGAGATACATAGGTATGGAGGGCAGAGAACACACCACCAACAGCTGGATGCTGAGGAGTCTGGATCAGATTCCAGAAAAAGAACATATATACTAACACATAGTACATATAATGTACTAATATATAATTATGTTATTACATAACATAATCACTAATATTTAACATATATAACATGCTAACACATTATACACTGATACATATGTAGATAACATACTAATATATAACACATAGAAATAAATATGCACATATAACATACACTAATATATGACATATATACTAATATAATATAGTATATAATTCTGACCACATAAACATATAAGAGGTGGACTGAAAAAATATCTTACCCTTGGAGGACAGGAAAGCATAGTGGGTAGGTCTTAGAGGCATTTAGTTGGAATGAGGTCAGGTAAGGTTGGTCGGCCTCTCTGAACTTCAGAGTCCTTATCTGTGAAATGAGTGTGATAATGCTGATCCCCGGGCTATGTGAAGATGGAGTAAGTTATGTTTAAAACAACAGACCCATTGCACTGCGGACTAGAGGCGACAACCGCTGATCAGGTGGAAAGGAGAAAAATGCAACAACCAAGGAAGGCCTCCCACTGGAGGAGAGCATCTGAGATAAGGACGCAGATGCTCAGAGCAGCCATATCTCATAAGGTACTGCTGAGTGCTGTAGACCTGTCAGCCCTAGGTGGAAAAGGACATCTGGCCTTGAAGAATGAGCGTGTAGTGGAAAGAGGTCTGCACTCTGAGACCAAGAAATCTTCCAACTGCCATCAGTCCTTCCTTGTCTCAGCTCATCTGTGCTGACTCTCAGAGCCCTTCAGGCACAAGGACATGATAGCATTTGCCTCTGATAGAGACCCAAGGATCCTCCCCAGGTGAGGAGTGGGATCACCATAGCCCCTGTCAAAAAGATGACGTCAGAGACGTGACCAACTGGGAGATGAGCAGAAGGAAGAACTAGTACAAAAGCAATGAGATCATAGCTGGACATATCTAAGAATGAAAATAGATTTATGTAGAGATGAGTCTAAATACTTGCAAATGGGTTTTAAAATCTAAATGCAGATGTTGAATACTGTAGCAGAAAGAGAAGGTAAGTTTGCAATGAGGAAGTAATAATGTAATATCAGTTATCTGGATCTAAAGCCCCAGGCTCTATGAGCGGACTGAAAGTTGTGCGAATGGTTTTTTTTTTTTAAGATTTTTTTAAAGATTTTATTTATTTATTTGACACAAAGAGATTGCAAGTAGGCAGAGAGGCAGGCAGAGAGAGAGGAAGGGAAGCAGTCTCCCCACCGAGCAGAGAGCCGGATGAGGGGCTCTATCCCAGGACCCTGGGATCATGACCTGAGCCAAAAGCAGAGGCTTTAACCCACTGAGCCACCCAGGTGCCTCTTAAAGATTTTTTTAAAATTTATTATTTATTTGACAGAGATCACAAGTAGGCAGAGAGGTAGGCAGAGAGAGAGGAGGAAGCAGGCCCCCCGCCGAGCAGAGAGCCCGATGTGGGACTCCATCCCAGGACCCACAGATCATGACCCGAGCCAAAGGTAGAAGCCCAATCCACTGAGCCACCCAGGTGCCCCCGTGTGAATGTTTGAAGCGCGTCTGTCATGAGCCAACTCTTTACCAAAGAACTTGTGGCCTTTAGAGGAGCAATTTAATTCTACCACATTCCTTGATATCCTATTTTATATTTCCCTCTTCCTGAGAAGTCTTTATCTTGTGCACACAATGAAGAAATGAAACCAGGTGTCATTTCTTTTCTTTTCTTTTTTTTTTTTTTTAGAGATTTTATTTATTTATTTGACAGAGATTACAAGTATGCAGAGAGGCAGACAGAGAGGCAGGCAGCAGGGGTTGAGGGGGGGAAGCAAATTCCCTGTCGAGCAGAAAGCCTGATCCCAGCCTGATCCCAGGACCCCGAGACCACGACCTGAGCCGAAGGCAGAGACCTAACCCACTGAGCCACTCAGGCGCCCCCCAGGTGCCATTTCTATAGGGTAAATTGGTTACTGGTTGAACAACTGTCCCTAGAGGGCTCAGATCAAAAAGGGGATGATGACCACCTGTCTAGTCCCACAGCAAAGTGGGTGGTGGATCCCACGGGAGCCCTTGGATGAGAAGTAGACACTCACACTTGCTTAGGGATGCTGTGGGACAAGTGGATGCCTGCCCACCCCAAGGATGTTCAGGACCCGTGAAGGCACCATGCAGAGACGTTCTGGTTCCCACCTTGGGTGCTGAAGGTGTGGCCCCTCTGTGTGTGTCAGCTTAAGGGAGGACTTTGGGGGTGGTAACACAGTGAGCAGTGGGAGTCCTTTCTCTCCTCTACTCCCAGCCGACAGACTGGTGAACCTTGCTAGCAATTTGGTTGCAGGCTGGAATTTCACAGGCCCTTCCGGGCTGAGGGTCACAGACATCCTACACAAAATCCCCATGGTGGAGCAGGTTATGTCTTCTGGGACACCTGTGCCTTCCTCTCACACTCGCTGACATGTTTTTGTGTTCTTCAAGTAGTGCCCCTCGGTGGCTCAGCAGACTGCTTTCTACTACAGCACCAGTTTGGTGTGCGGGTTCTGAGAGTCTGGCTGCTCAGGTCAGTGTCATCTGCATCACCTTCCCTGAAGGTTTGTGGGGTCCTTTGACCCTGATGGTTTCCCTTGGAAAATACTTTTTGATGTTTCTTTGAAATACTGTAATAAAATAAATTATATACTAAGTAGTATTATAATTTATAATATATAAGCAATATATTATAACACATTTTAATATATAATATTCACAATATACTATCTATAACATATATACTAAGATAAGTATAATACAATACTATAACATAATCAAATAACATATAATAACTATATGCACACATATAGAGCTTAAAGAACACAACTGTATTATATACTGTTATATATAATTTAAATAATAGAACTAGATAATATAGGGCCCCGGGCTCAGTCAGTTAAGCATCTACCTTCAGCTCAAGTCATGATCCCAGGGTCCTGGGATCTCAGGTCTTCTGCCCCGCAGGAAGTCTGCTTCTCCCTCCACTCTGACTCTCTCTCTCTCACTCTCTCTCTCTCTGTGTCTCTCATGAATAAATAAATAAAATCTTTAAAAAAGAAGTATGTGATATATAATACATCTGCTACCTTCTCTGTGAGGCACCCAGGGACTTGCTTCTTGAATCTATCCCTTTGCCACTTTGTAAGCATCTTCCTATTCCTCCTAGAACATCAAATTCCCTACCTCTTTAAATACACAGAAGAATTTAGGATCAGACTCTGGGTTCCTGTAAATGCTCATTGACTATTTCCTCATCTGTGTGAGACGACAAGGCACCTCTCTCAGAGGTCATTGCGCAGATAAAATGAGTTAGAACGTGAAATGCACTTAGAGGAGCACCTGACAGGGAGCAGAAGCTGTTATTATCGACGGTGTGTTTATTCCTACTCTTTGTTACTTGAGTTTTCCCTTAGTGCCCACCATCCGCTTCACCTCAAGAGGCATAAGACGACAATTCTGCTGAATGGACACAGTACTCTTCCAGTAGACATTTATCAGATCAGACATTCCCCAGTATCAATGCCTTGGCATCTAGTGCGCAGATGGCTCTAGCAGCGGGCAAGCTCATTCCCTCTGCAAAAGAATCGTGGGGCTCTGTTTAATCCATGTCTTCTCCGTGTTCATTCACAGACCATTGAATACTTAGCGCTAGGGAGAACTATAAGCCAATGTGTTCAAGCCACTGCTGATTAAGTCAAGCAATAAACACGTATAACCCGATCAGAAACTGTAGGGGCTTTAAAAGGTCATGTAACAATTCATGGGTTTTATTTGCATTTGCATTTCCATGTGCAATTCATGGGTTTTATTTGCATTTTCCTCAATAGGAAGCTAGTCATGGGACTGTTCCATTCGATGCCACCTGGGAATAGTATCTGGGCCTGAATTCTTTTGTGCCATCACTCTTTCCACCCTGACAGACGGGCAGGCCTTGTAGCCCATGAGAAGGACCCCCAAATATATGCCCCGGTCTTGTGAGGCCTGAAACCCAAGGGCAGTGGCTTGTCTCTGGGAGGGGGTGGTTATACTCTTGGATAACTGGGCAGTTGAGCTTCACTCAAAAATGTCATGTGGATATTCTGGGCACCCTGTGGTGGGGGCTGGTGACTCTTGAGTTTGTGTCCATGGAACTAAGGATGAGGGGACATCTCAGGTGCTTTTTTTTTTCTCCCTTCATCTCCTGCTGCCATGTTGACACTGGCATTGTTATAGGGCCATGTCATAGGGCATGCTGTGTCCTGAAATCCATTCTTGTCAATTCACATCTGACCTCCACCTAGCCTACTCTTCCTGCCAGAGGGACACCAGACAAATTTACTGTGTCAAGAAATGTTCTCGGGCTGCTGGAGACACTGGGTCCCATAACATCTGTATTCATGAAGAGCAGCTCACTGCCTGCATGCACACACACAAATGTAAATATGCCCTTGGCATTGTTTGTGAAGACTTTACCAATAACAGGAACAACAAAAAGGGGTGATAGGAAGGGAGGAAACAGGATGATCTTTACTGTATATGATGTAATTATCCAGACAGTCAGAAAATAATCACCTGAAGGTCTACCAGAATTTGTGACTGCTCACTTAGTGACCTGATGCAAGCTAAACACGTGCAATTAGATGACTTACATTGTCATTGCATCAGGTAGCAATTGCTGCAGAATGACCCACCTCAAAACCCAGTGCTCTAAAACAGAGGTGATTTCTCATTATGGCTGATGCATCTGCAGGCTGGCTAGCGCTTTGCTAGTCTAGGTTGGCCTCACACTCACATGTCTGTGGTTTGGGGGGGATTCTGCTCTAACTTGAGCTAGGCTGGGGCAGTGCAGTCCAAGCTCTGCTCTCCATGGCACTCATGATCCTCCTGGGCTCAGTGGGCCAGCTGGGGCAAATTTGCATGGGGAGGGCAGAGCTGGGATCCCACATGGTAACCCCTAACCATGGTGACCCCTAAACATGGTGAAGGCTAGAGAGCAAGTTCCAATGTACAAACCCATTTCCAACCTCTGCTTATGTCCTGTCTACTATAGCCCCCTGACTAATGTAGGTCCTGTGGTCAAGTGTTGGGGGTGGCATAGGTTACCTGACCTCCAAGTGAGAGCAGGGTGAAGTTACATGGCAAAGGACATGGATAAATGGAGTGATCATCACTGGTGCCAACCATGTGGTCAAAAACCAACTAGAGCTATAACAATAAATAGCATTCATGACTTTCGCAACGGCAAGAAAAATCACAGACAGCATGGCAGTAAAGTGATCAGAAATGTGTAAGAATATATGATAAAACTTTAATGGAAAACATAAAAAGACTGAATAAGTGGACTGAATGGAGTTACCTAACATTTTTCCTTTATCAGAGACTCCAAATTGTAGAGTCCCATTTTTTGGGTCATATTAATTCACATTTCAAAGCAGTTCCAGTACAAATCCTAAGGAGATTGTTTTTAATAAAACTTTACTTGGTTTTAATATTTATGTAGAAGTATAAATGACAAAAATGCAATATAATTTTGCATCATGGTGGTGGTGGTGGTGAGTAGCCTGCCTTAGGGCCTTAGGAAATAGGGAAACATCCTGTAGAAGTAAGAGAGCTTTATCTACTTATTTATTTATTTTTAAAGATTTTATTTATTTATTTATTTGTTTGTTTCAGAGAGATCACAAGACAGGGGAAGAAGCAAGGGAGAGGATGAGGGAGAGGCGCTCCCCTGCTGAACTAGAAGACTGATGTGGGGTGATCCCAGGACCCTGAGGTCATGATCTGAGCCGAAAGCAGATATTTAACTGACTGAGTCACCCAGGCCCCCCAGTAAGAAACTTAAAGAGTGGTATTAGAATAGACAAAAGAAAAAAAAAAGAAGAATAGACAAAGGGAAATATGTCACAGACATATTTCCTTGAAATATCCTTGAAAAGGACATAAGTATATATGGAATTCAATTTAAGATGTATTTAATACATGGCAGTGGACAACTGGTTATTATATGACATGAGGAAAGATAAAACCTGACCTCACACCATACACACAAAATTCACTCCAGATTAAAGAGCCAAACATAAACACTCAATTATTAAAGTACAAGAAATAACAACATAGAAGCCACAATGGAAATGATATATTTGACACCAACAGTTAAAATCTTGATTTAAGAGTAGACAACCATGGATAAAGTTAGAAGGACAAATATTATCTATAAAAAAAAAGGACAAATATTAGACGTGGAGAGAAATGTGTCAACTAATGATCCAAATATATCTGGAATGCATAGACTTGTTCTACATATTAGTGAATAAAAGGTAAGAATGCCAACAGAAAAGTGCGCAATGAGTGTAAGCTAGAAATGCCAAGTGGCAAAAAAGTATAGAAGATGTTTGACCTAAGAAATACACACCAGAACATAAAAATGACAATATATCCTATTTATGCTAGCTAGATCAAAAAAAAAAATGTAAAAAACTGACAAAATATCTGGAGTGGGGAAACAGCTACTCTCTTTACTGTTGACTCCAGCACGGTGTTTTCTGAAAGATAATTCGGAAGAATTTATCAAAATTTAAAATATGCCTGATTTTTGACCCAGCAAACTCACCATTAAAAATCTGTGTATGAGAGCATTATGCTAAGTGAACTAAGTGGGACAGAGAAAGACACATACTTTATGATCTTACTTATATGTGGAATCTAAACAAAAAATGAAACTCAGAAGAGATCAGATTCTTGGTCACCCCAGGCTGGGGGGAGGCGGGATTAGAGAAGGGGATCAGATGGTACAAGGTTGCAGTTATAAGACAAATAAACACCAGGGATGTGTGTTTATAGCCTGGTGACAATAGTGAACACTGCTGTATGATATACTTGAAAGTTGAGAAGAGAGTAAATCCAAGGAGTCGTCATCACAAGGAATAAAACGTTTTTTATTCTTTTTTCTTTTTGTAGCTTATGAGATAATAGATGTTAACTAAACTTAGATTCTGGTAAGTGTGTCGTGATACATGTAAGTCCAACCACCATGTTGTGTGCCTTAAACTTGCCCAGTGCCGGGCATCAATTGCATCTCAGGCATCAATTACATCTCAGACCTGAAAAAGAACACTTAAGGAAGATATTTTAAAAATCTACATACAAAAGTATGCATACAAGTTCTTTCTAACAGTATTCAGGCCTGCAAACAGTGGGGAACAATCTAAAAATTTACTAATGGAGAATTGGGTAAAGTATGGTACCCAGAAACTAGCTCTTAACTTGGTTGGCAGTGAAGTGGTCATAATTAGATACAATTTACATATATAAAAATTATGCAAATTGTTTTAATTTTTAGAATCACCCTGTGCACACTGGATGGAAGTGTTGGTTAAGGTGGAGGGCCTAATTAAGGTGTAAATATACGAGTGCAGCAAGAATATGGAAAGGCATGCTCAGGGGAGAATGCAGGCCCATCCATGAAGGAACGTCTCTTTCATCAGCAAAATGTACCTGGAATATGACCCCTCCTCCCAGCTGCCAGGGCCCAAGAACCCAGGATCTCTCACAAGGACTGTTGCTGTCAGTTCTGCTGATCTGCTGCTTCACACTCAGAGCACAGCAGCTAGAGGACCCGGATGAAATCTGTCGGATCTTATCTCTCTTCTGCTCTGAACCTTCCAGGGATTCCTCTGTTTCATTCAGAAGAGAAGGAAGACCTGGTAAAGCCCTACGAGGGCTGTCTGCCCTGCGCTGCAGGGACCTCGCCACCTACCAGTCTTCTGTATCCACTCCAGCCTAGTCTGCTGTTGTGGGAAAATAGACTGCTCTTGCCTTGTGGGCTGTGCACTGACTGTTCCCTCTGCCTGAAGCGCTTTTCCTCAGCTACCCCACATTTCCTTCCTCCCCTTCCTCAAGTCTGTGCTTAGGTGTCACCACATGGGAAAGGACTCTGGTTGATAGTTTGTGTATACCTTCATGTCTTAGTCTTGTTAAAGAGACCCTGGTTATGCAATGTGTCCTTAGGGCGAGCTGGAAGGGGGTATTCAGGAACCCTCTGTACTATCCTTGCAACTCTTGTAAATCTAAAATATTTCAAAATAAAAACAAACAAGGGACGCCTGGGTGGCTCAGTTGGTTGGACGACTGCCTTCGGCTCGGGTCATGATCCCAGAGTCCCGGGATCGAGTCCCGCATCGGGCTCCCAGCTCCATGGGGAGTCTGCTTCTCCCTCTGACCTTCTCCTCGCTCATGCTCTCTCTCATTGTCTCTCTCTCAAATAAATAAAATCTTTAAAACAAACAAACAAACAAACAAACAAACAAAAGTTGTGCCCACCAGCACTCCTTATCCCTCTGCGTTCAGGACAGAGTTTGCCATAAACCCACATCCTGGAACAGATGCCGTAATATTATTCTATAAATTCTAGTTTCTGGATACCACATATTGAATAGTAAGTTATTTACTTTTAACATAGCTTTGATTAGTTCCCAAATGTTTGCTGTCATAAATACTGCTACAAAATAGAACATCTTACATACATAGTTTCACACACAGATTTTTTTTTAATGGCTGGGTTTCCTGGGTCAAAGGATAGACACATTTTATATGTTAGTAAATTTTTGCCAAGTCACCCAAAAAATCATGCTGGAAACATGATTTACCTAATTATTTGGTTTCTTATCTATTCTTCACTAGAGCATAAACTCCTTGGGAATTGGGGTTTTGCCTGTTTTGTTCAGTGCTATAAACCCAGCTTCCAGAACAAGTATTTGTTGAGCAAACAAAGTGGGGTAGTAACAAGAGCTATTGCTAAAATTGATGGGATAAGATACAGAGATTCAAATATATTATTTTAAGTTAAAAAGTAGTGTGGTAGACAGAATAATGGTCCTCCAAAGATGTCCATGTCCTAACCTTGCAAAAAAGGATGCTACAGATGTGATTACCTTAAGGGTCTCCACCTGAGGAGATGACCCTGGATTATCTGGTGCACCCAATGTCATCACAAGGGTCCATATTAAAAGGGTCAGAAGAAGGTGTACAGTGGAGGCAGAGGTTGGGGGAGTGATTAGAAGATGCTGCTGGCTTTGAAGATGGAGGAAGGAATGTGGGTGCCTGTGGAAGCTGGAAAGGCAAGGAAGCTGATTCTCCCCTGAAGCCTCCAGAAGGAATGCTGCCCTACCAACATCTTTACTCTAGGATTTCTGACCTCTAGAATGGTGTGAGAATGACTTGGTGTTTTCAGCCACCAAGTTCACGGTAATTTGTTACAGTAGCAGTAGGAAATTAACCCAGGTAGCAATACAAGAAATAAAATGAAAATGTAAGTCCCAAACATGAGCTGTGGAGGAGGTAGGAAGGAGAGAGGTGGAAAGGGAGGTTACTGATACCAAGTCTTTCCTAAGGGGATTGGCAGAGTCCAGAGTCAGCAACTCCAGACGCAGGTTATTTCACATGTCAGCTGCCCTTGGATGTGGGCCCTGGTAGGATGAAAACCAGACAGTTAAAAGAGGCTGCTCTGCACATGCACCCCAATGTTTATAGCAGCAATGTCCCCAATAGCCAAACTGTGGAGAGAGCCCAGGTGTCCAGCCACAGATGAATGGATAGAGAAAATGTGGTGTATATCTACATAGACTCAGCCATCGAAGGAAATGAAAACTTGCTGTTTGCAATGACACAGATGGAGCTAGAGGGCATTATGCTAAGCAAAATAAGTCAGAGAAAGACAAATATACGATTTCACTCATCTGTGGAATTCAAGAAACAAAACAGATGAACATAGAGAAAGGGAAAGAAAAATAAAATAAGACAGAAACTGAGAGGGAGACAAACCGTAAGAGACTCTTAACTCTAGGAAACAAACTGAGGGTTGCTGGAGGGGCGGCGAGGGGAGGGGGCGGGGATGGGGTAACTGGGTGATGGGCATTAAGGAGGGCATATGATGTAATGAGCACTGGGTGTTACATGCAACTGGTGAATCACTAAATTCTACCCCTGAAACTAACAAAAAAGAGACTGCCCCTGGAAGAGGGTGGGAGGAAGTGGCCAGGTTGTCACCTGCCTTCTTTGCTCTTTAGTGCTCATGGATTGAGGATCATGGGTGAATCTTACCACCATAAAAATGTACTTTTAGAACCCACTCTTGCACTGGTACTCTGGAGAAGTGTACAGCATGCTCCCAGCAGCAGTCCAGTGCCTGCTGAAAGGTGCAGCGGACGGGGGTTGCCTCTGCCTACAGGGAGGTCATGGCACCTGGGCCCCTGACAGCTCACAGAAGCACTGGCCAGTGAGAAGGGAACCCAAGGAGGAAGGTAGAAAGCCCAGGGCTGGGTGCAGGTACCATATACAGAGACTTGGCCTGTGACACCCCTTCTGCTCACCTGCAGAGACTGTGGAGTGACTACCATCTTCATCCAGGTCCAAGAGGGCACCTCTGTTCTCTAGGCCTCTGCTGGAGAGTTCCAGTACAGGCCTGCATATCCGTGTGTGCATTTGTGCACATGAGCAATACTTGTGTACATGGGTGGGCATGTGTGTGTGGCTGTGTGCAGCCAGGTAAGTCCAGGCCTGTGTGTCGGGGCACGCTTGCTGGTCTGTGCGTGTGCATTCAGGGCTGCACTGAATATGCTTATTGCAGATACACGTGAGTGTGTACAGGCTCTGTGTGGATGCATGTGCATTACTGTAATGTGTCCTTGAGTGTGGAGAGCAGCTTCTGCCCATACTTTGTTTGGTGCTCATGACTCAAAAACTCAGAGCCAGTGCTCACTTCAGCAGCACATACACAAAAACTCAGAGCTAGCATTTTAAAAGATTTCACATAAAAATCTAGATGTTCAGCTTCTTTTGAAAAGTGATAAGGCAGTACTGGGCCATGTTCCTGACAGGCATCTACCAACAAGAGCCCTTAGGCTTTGCCCTGCCCTGCCCTGTTATTCTAGAGGGGTCATGTGGCCTCCAGTTTGTTGGAGAACTCACTGCTCCCTACTTTCTCAGACATTACCTGCCTCATCCATCTATGTTACCTCTTGGATTCGTCTAGAAGTCTGAGGTCCTTTGGTAAAGTCCCAACAATTTGGTAGCAAGTTCCAGACTGGTCGGTCAGTTCATGCACCCCTGCCCCAACCTGGCCAGTGTGCCCATTCCTGCTTTCATTGACTTTCAACTGCTTTGTCCCCATGGTCACTTTGCCCCTCCCCAGGCTTCTCCTAATGTCTTCCTAGTCGGTTATGGCCTCTTCACCCTGTGTCTCGACTGGTGTCTTACTCTTTCTTCAGCTGCACTCTAGATGTGCCCCCTTCTCCAAGAAGTCTTTCCAGATCTTCGCCAACCATCAGTCACCCCTTCTCTTCTCCCTGGCTTGCCATGCTTCACTACAGATCATACTGCTGGCAGGTATACCTGAGCTGGGCCTAGAAATCTCCCAAGGGAGAGAAATATCTTCATTTGTGAAAACCCTTGATAAGCCCATGGCATAAGAGGGGAGGCATAATTGTGATTAGCAGCCAAATCATTAAAATCAAAGAAGAACTCCAAGATACAACTGTAAGAAAATGAACAGCCTAATTAAAAAAAAAAAAAAAAAAAAAAGGATCAAAGACCTGAAGAGACTCTTCCTCAGAGAAGACACACAGATAGGCAAATGAAAAGATCCTCCACATAATCTGTCATCAGGGAAATGCTAATTAAAACCACAGCAAGACACCACTACACATCTATTTAAATGGCCAAAACCCAGAACACTGACAGACCAAGTGCTGGTGAAGATGTGGGACAACATGAGCTCTGATTCACAGCTGGTGGGGATACAACATAGTGTGGAGACTTTGGAAGACAGTTTGGCAGTTTCTTATAAAACTAAGTATTTTCTTACCATAAGATCCAACAATCACACTTCTTGGTATTTACCCAAATGATCTGAAAACTTATGTCTGCACAATAACCTGCACATGGATGTTTATGGTAGCTCCGTTCATCATTGCCAAAATTTGGAAGCATTTGAGATGTTTTTCAGTAGGTGAATGGATAAACTGTAGTATGGTCATACAGTGTGGTGTTATTTAGCACTAAAAAGAAATGAGCTATCAAGCTGTGAAAAGACATGGAAGAGTAAGTGCATATTACTAAGTGAAAGAAGCCAGACTGAAAAAGCTACAAATCTATGATTCCAACTATGTGAAGTTCTGGGAAAAGCAAAACAATGGAGAGAAGGTGAAAAGATCTGTGGTTGCTGGAGGTTGGGAGGAGAGATGATTAGAGCACAGAGGATTATTAGGGCAGTGAAAATACTCTGTGTGATACCATAATGATGGATACATGTCATTATTCATTTGGCAACCCCACAGAATGTACAATGCCAACAGTGAACCTTGTGTAGGCTATGGATCTTGGATGATAAGGGCATGTCAGTGTAGGTATATCTATTGTAACAAATGCACCATTCTGGTGCAGGATGCTGATAATAAGGGAGGTTGTACATGTGTGGGAGGACAGGGGATATAGTGGAACTCTGTACTTTTCATTAAATTTTGCATGAACCTAAAATTGCTATAAAAATAAAGTTTATTAATTAAAAGCAATTAATTAAAAGCAATGAAACAAAAAGAAAATCAAGTTGCATTGTGTCTAAAACCACATCAGAAAGTGAAACCCTAATTAGCCAAAATTACTTTTGAAAGTTTCCTGAGATAATCCACAGAGCACCGTGTGTGATATACATGAGGCATGTTGGGCATTGACTTCCCCTCTCTCTGTACACCCGTCACAGCTCTACTTCCCTTCAAGTTGGGTGGAATCAGTAGCCAGCCTGCAATTATTTTGTATGAGAAATACATGCCTTTCAATGCTAGGATCACCATAAATGAGGCTGGAAATGCATGCTATGAGAACTGGAATCAGGATTGGAAAGTGCACCTTCTAGTACACGCCCATGGATTATCCCACATGATACATTTTTCTTCCTCATTTTTAGGAACTACTGTAACTAAGTTCCTGTTAACGTTAAAGGGATGTGTGAGGTGAGTCCTCAGAGTGAAGTTTAGTCAAGCTGCTTGACATGGTAAAGTAGAGGAATATGGGCTGGAGAAGGACCAGATGGAAGGATAGAGTGGGGAGAATGAAGATAGAAAGAAAGAAAAATGGTGGATTTGGAGAGATGAGCTGTTTCCCCCACACACACATCCAAGCTGGTGCTGTGTAGAACAGAGCCAGCCAGCCCCAAATCAGGCACTCAGAGCACAAGATGATTATAAAGATATTTTTTCCTTGGGACATTTGTAGACCTTTTCAGGATGTATTTGGATGCCTACAAGACAGAGCATTAGGGATGTAGAGTCGAAGTTAATTAGATCTCAGAATACAGGGCAGCACCAGGTGACATTCAGTCTATCCACCATTATATTCATGGCTTATGGTATTGCTTTCGGTGTTTGACTCAGTGGGTTTGTTGCCACACAGTGAAGATAGGAAGGAAAATGGATGGAACCTAGAGGACCTCCTAGTACTTCCAAATCTTATGGCGAAATTTAGTGGAAGACCCCAGGGACTTGGGTTACCCAGTGGTAAGATCAAGAAGCTTCCTAAAGCTGGCTGAGCATGCAGGAACTGCGGCTGGGAAGGGAAGGTGGGAAACACAGGCAGCAGCTATGGCCTCATGGTCCATTGCTGAAATGAATATATGGCCATATTTGCATGTCTTTCCTTGGTTAGGTCACAGAGATGTTTGTACAGTTTAACTTATCTTTCCTCTCTTTCTCCCATTGACATGGTTGGGATGCTTTGTAAACTCTTGGAATGCTAAATTGTAAATTTTACAATTTTGCTATGTTTCTGTATGTTGAGATGGAACCACAACAACCAGAGGAGATGTGGTCATCACTCAGGAGTTGGGGTTTGCAGCTGAGGTCACCAACTGAGTGTTAGTCAGTCAAAGGGATGGACTGTGCTGACCAATCTGTCTTGGCTCCCCAGCATCATCCCTCCTTACTCAGTTCGAGGAATTGGATCTCATGTGATACTTGCTTACCTTGATCCTGGGCAGGTTATGGGTCTAGGACCTATGCTTGGCCAAGTAGATGCTTTTGCCTTGAGTCTTGGATTTGGAGAAAATGATAAAAGAAGAGAGGGAAGCTCATGATTCACATGATGGCCTTTGTTCACATGGTGCCTGGGCCAGAGCTCAGAACAGTGCTGGCATGGTGTCCAGGACTCAGCAACAATGCCATTCAAGACCAACGAATCTCTCCCTGTTGTGTGATCTTGAAGGGGATTCTGCCCATGGAACTTGGCCATTGATCTGACCCTCATTCTCTGATAGATGTGGTGAGCTACTCTGGTCTTTTATTAAGTCCCTTTTCTGCTTATTTAAGTTAAAGTCAGTTTATTGTTTGCAGAAAGAAATCTGCAATTCAGTCTGTTTGCCAATGTGCCCTTCAGGTGGCTTGTGTGCCCCTCTGTGCTCCTTCATCAGGTCCTACTTGGAAGGAGGCAGTGGGAGCCAGCATATGAAACAGCCCCTGGAGAGGCCTGGTCCTGTATGGGGCAGGCCACCTAAGGAGGTGGGGGCTGTTCAGTTTTGACTGTTCACCTCCACCCTGCCAAGGATCACTTCTACACCACACCATGGACCTATTCTTGGACAGCATTTGCTCTCTGTGCCACTCTGAAGCTCCCCAAACCTTTCAACCTTCCCTGTGGTCTTCCTTACCTCAGTTTCCAGCTCCCCAGGTCTGAGCTCAGAGAAACCACACATCTTGGTGACAACGGGTTATTTTATTGGCTGAGAAGAAATCCAAAGGGAAGAGACAGAGATGAAGGAGAAAGAAACTAATTGGTGGACCAACATTTCTAGTAAGGAAGACAAGGGACACCGAGAGGATTTATCTGCCAACAGGTGGGACCCGTCTTTCCCCCAGATGGCAGAGAGAGAGGGAGGGTGCAGGTGATTGCTCACAGGTGGTGGCAGCACCTGTGAATTGATTGTATCCTTCCTCTGCTGTGACCTCCCTCCCCTTTCTGCCTGAGAATAAAAACTTAGCTCTTGGGCATTGCATGATGTCTTCAACAGCACATAACCTAGTACAGCCGGGCCAGCCTGCTCCTCTCTTCTCATGCCCCCATGTACACAGCCATTCTCACGTTTGTGATTTTATTCTGTTTTACCTATTTCGAATGCCTTTCACATATTCTTCAGTCTTGGCTTCCCCCAGAAGCTAGGAGACAAAGATTTGGGTAGAAGCCATTTATTCGGGGAATAAATCTAGAAACATTGGTAGGGGAGTGGGAAATGTAGGGCGGGTTAACAGCAGCTCTCCTCCTTTGCTGGTGGGAGTCACTTTGGAGGCCTTCATCCTGTGGCACTTCTGTCTGCCCTGCCTGAAAAGTCACATGTGCAGCTGGCCTCTGGCTACACGTAGGCATGGAGCTGCAGGGAGCCACTGTCTGGCGGGGAGCTACCTGCAGGTGGCCTCTGGGTCATGCAGGACTATGCCTGCTCACCATCTCAAGGCCCAGTTTGAAGACAGGAATAAAATATCCATGATGTCTAGGTGCTCTAGTAACTTCCTGAGTTTTCCTAGAAGCCTAGTGAGGCAGGTATAACGGTGACTATCCCCACGGTATAGATGAGGAAACTGAAGCACAGACAGGTTCAGTGACTGGCCAAGGGTCATGACCTCAGTTAGCTAGTGCTGCATAACAAGCTACCCTAAAACCTGGTGTCTTGAAACAACACTTGCGTTGCCTTCTATGCTATACATTGACTGGGCTCAGTTGGGTGGGGTTCCTACTTGTCTCACTTGAGGGTTTCTTACACAGGTGGTGGCTGGGCCTGGAATCTCCAAGTGGGCTCCACGTCCATGTCCTAGTGGGGACAGCTGGCAACCTGGGTCTGTTCTTTGACTTCACTTTGCTTTTGGTTTCTTGATGTGGTGGCTGGATTCCAAGAGTATGAAAGTGGCAGCTGCCAGACCCTCTTCAGGCTTCAGCTGGATCTAGTGCAATATCATCTCCACCTCTCTACTGGTGAAAGTGAGTGGGCCGCCCAGAGTCAACATGACTGCCTGGAGGTGAGGCTTGTGAGAGTCATCTTTCAGGACCAATGACCTCCAGTTGCACAGCTAGCGAGAGACAGTGGCAGATTCCAGCCGGGCTCTGAAGTCAGTGCTCACATCATGATACTGGATAGTTCACTGCACCTGAGAGTCACCGTGCAAACACTTGATGGACAGTGGAGGATGACACATGTGATGTGTGGGAGGGGAGCCACCAGGGAACACCCTGGAGTTGGTCAGGCACTCCTGAGCAGGGATACAGTATGGAGCAGCCTCCTGCCTCATGACCCCCCGATGTTCTCTATCTCCCACTTTTTATACTGCATTGGAATCTGATTTTTCCTATAAGGGGGAAGATAGCAAATGTTTTAGGCTTTATGAGTCACATCTATCTATGGTCTTTGCTGAACTTCTTTCTTTCTTTCTTCCTTTTTAACAATCATTTAAAAAAAGGAAACCATTTTTAACTTGCACAAAAACAGGTGTTGGCCAAGTTTGGCCCTCAAGCACAGTTTCCCAATCCCTGTGGTAGAATTTCAAAATTTCTCTCTCTCTTATGTAGAGTGAGGGTTACAGTGGGTGTGGGGGCATAAAGGATATGGAGGGATGCTTAAGCTGAGTTGTGTTGGACCTGTATATGAAATAAAGGGCTCTGGGCCCTGCTGGTGTCACTTGAGGAAACGTAGACTTCAGCTCTCTGGTGGCTCAGAGGTGCAGGGAGGCAGGAGTACCTATCAAATGGGAGGAAGCAAGAGACATGTCTGGGAGATCTGAGCCCTAAGAACACCACTCTGGTGATCTGCCATTCTCTGCACTTGGTCAGTAAAGCTTTGTCAAGGAGCCTGGGCTGGACTCAGCTGAGCTGGGGTGTTTAGGGGATGACATCTGTGTGATTTTTGTAATGATGGTGGCAGTTCCTTCCACCCTTGGTATGTGGCTCTTGGTGAGTGGCCACAGAGTCTCCCATTATGGGATCCTGTCCCTGCTCCCTCAATATGGCTGCCATGGGGCTGACTTGCGATTTCTGAATCCAGGCTTCAAGAAACTTTGCAGCTTCTGCAGCCAGCCTCTGCCTTGTGAAAAAGCCTATCCAGGCCTCCCTGAGGATGAGAGTCCCTGAGGGTGATGGTTGGCACTGGCCACCAGGGGTAATAGCGAGGCTGCCTGACACCAAGGGTCAGCAAGCTTTTCCACGAAAAGCAAGATAGTAAATAGTTTAGACTTTGCAAGCCATATGTGGTTCCTGTCTAACCATTCACTTCGCTGTCACAGTGTAAAAGCGACCATCAATAATACAAATGAATATACCTGGTGAGTGCTTATCTGAGAAGGAAAAATAAAAAATGGGTGGGGGGAGTACCTGTGCAATCCATTGATAACTGTGCTCAAGACACTGGTTTTTAGACAGCAGCTCTCCTTCCCCTGAACTCTGACAGGCACAGGCATATATAACATGCTTGACTCCAGATGCTGCAAGAAGGATCTGCAAGGGTCTGCAGAACTGGGGCTACCTAGTGGGCCCATACTAGTCAATGGATGTACAGCTACTCCCATGCTAGAGAGTGGACTGGAGTAGAGGGTATGAATGGATCCAAGCAAGGGGCAACCCAAATATTTGTGGTTGATAGAGAGCTGGTAGGACAGCCTGCTGCCCGGCTTTCAAGCCAGCCAATAAGCAAGGGGCTGGGGTTGGGGGTTGGGCCACCTTCCTGGCAAACTCCTGACTTCTTAGTAGTAAACAGAGTGGGTATCCACAAATACTGGGCTCCAGCTGGTGGGGAGAGGAGCGACTCTGCTTTCTAGTACATTCTTACTTTTTCCACTGCCCTTGGACTTGACTGACCTATGCAGAGGTTTGTGAAGGTGGAAGAAATTAAGGTTGGAGCCCCGGAGGAGAAAGGCACCAGGGTATAGAGGGTTCTTTCCCTCTACTGGGGAGCCAGCGAATATGTTGTGGTTCCAGACGAAGGTGAGAAGTACGTGCTGTCCAGGTACATGACTTAGCACAGGAGAGGGCTTCCCTGTCTCAGCTCAAGGCCAAAGCTCTTTCCTGACCTCTGAATTGTGTTGAAAAGACAGGATAGAGGTCTCTGGAGGGATGTCCAGATTTTATATGGTGGAAGATACACTTGGGCACCTTGGACTGGCTGAGCCCAGGTCTAAATGTAAATGTCATCAACCCCTTCCCAGGGTCTGATGTTAACCTGCTTATATACAGTGGAGCTTGGACTTCCACCTGGGGGAAGACTGGGAGCTTGACTTCGGAAGAAAGAGGAAGAGGAAAGAATATGCCAGGAATTCTCTTCCCCCAAAGGCTCTTTAGACTGGGCTCAAGCTTCTGGAATGTGGGGTAAAGGCCCATTTCTGGTAGGTGGGGGCAGTAGCCATCCAGAAGTGATGGACGTGTACAGCAGGGGAACTTGCAGATGTGGGCGGCAAGCTGCATGGGGGCCCATGATGTGGTGTCTGGCACATGGCCTTGGTGAGACCATCCCCTGCCTCAGCCTAGGATCCAGGGCTGCCCTGGCACCTTGCTGTGGATGCACTGGCAGAAACCAGCCTCCTGTGGTGGGCAAAGGTGGCAGGGAACAGGAGACCCTGAGGAGGTGTGGCAGATCAGCCTCACTCTATGGATGGGTTTCTGGGTGTGTGGAAGCCCTGGGCTGTGCCTTTTCCTCCATTTGTATGTGGAAGTCTTAACACCCCATACCTTAGATATAACCATATTTAGAGACAGGGTCTTTAAAGAGGTAACTGAGTTAAGATGATGTCATTGCGGGGTTGGGGGGCAGGGTGGGGAGCTATCCAATAGGACTAGTGTCCTTATAAGAAGAGTAGATTAGTACACAGATATTCAAAGGGTGTGTGTTTCATATTTTGGGTTATAATATACTACATAATGCGGTTTTCTTCTCCAGTTGTTCTGGCTTCGGCTTGCGGTAGCTCCTTCAGTTGGCTCCTGCAGCTCTCATTATTGTGGTTTTGTCTTTTGAACACTTCCTTACTTTCAGGGCTCTGAGATGCTCCACGGTCATCCTGCAGATTCCCTGCCCCAACCTTGGAATCAGCCATGTCCCCAGGGAACTTGCTCCTTCTGCTGGAGAATGGTATCAGTAACGAGCATCTGGGTACTGCCATTTCTTCTAGGCCTGTCAACTCGCAGGACACAGAAGTGTCTGTGTGCACACACCCATGTCCATAAATATTTCCACATGTGGCCATCAGTACCTGTCTTAAGCTAAACATGAGCTCTGCATTTGTGTCTCTGACTCTGGTCTCTTGCACATGGATCATTCCAGCCCCATCCTCTGCCCTGGTGTGTCTGCAATCTCCCACCCAGCAGGGAGAAACCTGGCCCTGCCACCCGCTGTTCAGTTCCTTAGTCAATTGTCCAATTCTGGGATACATGAGGGAGGCATTAGAATTGCTCACCCATGGGAAACCACTTTGCCAACCGGACTGGGCGCTTATGTGCTCTCTTGATGCTGTTCTCAGAGACTCCCCTCATTACCAGAGTTACTTAGGCCAGCACCATTTCCTCCAGTCCCTTCAGGGACGACACTCTTTCATATATATTCTTTTTTTACATGTTATTTGCTTACTTCATGAATTCCTGATATTACTGTGTCCTCAGGCAGTATTTGTTGGGCGAGTCAATGGCGGCGTACCCTGTCACTGAGCTTCCCTCATTCCCCCACCCGCCACCCCCATATGTCTAAGCATCTCCTGCACTCCGACACCTGTCTCCCTGGTTCAGCTGTCACTTCTCTCTGCATTTCAACACCCCCTTTCTTGCCAGCCTTGCTTGAGTCCTACCCTCCTCAGTGAGCGGTCCTGCCATGAAGTTTGCACACCTCTTTGCAGTTTCCCCACATTTCTCAGTGGGCCATCATCATGTACTCTGGGAAACCCAGGGCAGAGTCATCTCCTCTGGGAAATGGTGCAGGAGCTTCCTCGCTGTTGGGGAGAAGGTCTGCTCTCCACTTAGGATTACTGCACTCACCAGGAGAGGTTCCTCCTGCTATTGCCGGGAAGGCTTTGCCCTGGAGTACTTGGGGCTGAGCTCTGAGGCCAGGGGTGTTAAGTCAGGACTTACAGGACAGATAAAACCCTGGGCAAGGGCAGGGACCTCTGAGCTCTGACCCCTCATGGTCTGTCCCTGAGGCACTCCCCTGGGTTTTATTGCAGGGTCTCATTGTGGTGGATATTGGGATGGACCTCTCAGATCTCCCTTCAGGACAAGGGACTAGTTTTCTGGCTGCTGACCAGGCACTGATCAGCCTTTGGGGGATTTCCTCACCTGAAAAGAAAGGGCTCATTCATGGCTCCTTCCAGAAACAGACTGATGCCAGGAATAAGGCCTGGCCTGTCTTCTCAACTTGGGACAACTCTGCAGGCTGCCAGCTCCGGAGCTCCCCCAGAAGATGGCTGAAGTCTGTGTCAGGCCCGCATTGTAGTTTCTCTCTCCCTCCATCAATGTTTGTGCAATGGACTTGCATGTTTATATTCTTCTAAAATTCCTATGTCGAAGCCCTTTACCCCTCAGTGTGATTGTGGAGGAGGTGGGGCCTTTGGTGGTGACAGGTCATGTGGGTAGAGCCTCATGAATGGGATGAGTGCCCTTATACAAGGAGACATGAGATGATCTGCCACATGGGGACTCGGCGGAAGGTATCTGCTTGCAAACAGGAATTAGATCAGCTGACACTTTGATCTTGGACTCTTACGCTCCAGAACTGTGAGAAGTAAGTGTCTGTTTTTTAAGTGGCCCAACTGATGGTATTTGTTATGGCAGCCTGTGTTGACTAAGACCATTTGCTTCCTTCCTGTCTTCCATGAATGGATGTCTACCTCAGAGTCTGCTTCTGGGGAGATAAACAGTATGCCTTAGAGCAGAAGGCCAGGCAGGAAGGGCCCAGCCCAGCCAGCCCACAGCTCTTTCCTGCTCATGCTAGGGCCCTCAGCTTGGGGGCTCATAGGCTGGCTTTCTGTCCACTGGTAGCTGATCAGTCTGTGTCCCTCTCTCTGCTGCTGGCACCTTCCACCCAGACTTGCCATGTCTTCTGGCCAGGACTGCAGACCTGGTGCTGAGGCCAGGGAAGACGTGGGAAGGAGGCAGGCTAGGAGGCTTGTTAAGGCTACTAGTGGGGTTCTCGCTGACGACTGATGGTAGCCCCTCTGGGGAAGTGAGCAGAAGGACGAGCTCAGCATGAGGCCACTGGCCAGCTGGAGATGGAGGCTTGGCTAGGGAGACAGCTCCTCCTCAGTTTCAGCTGGTTGCTGCCCCGGGAAAACCAAGGTCCAGTGTTGCCCGAGCTGCAGATTTTTAAAGGCAAGCTAAAGATCCTGACCTTTATGCAAGATGTTCTGACCTTTGACTGGTTTTGTTTCTCGAAAACAAACCAGACCCACCTGCGGCTGGGTCTTCTGGCTGTGCTGTCACATGTGTGGTCTGTTCTGAGGTGAGGCAATGAGAGGACACGCCAGTGACCAGGCTGGTCCCAGGGTGGCCCTTTAGCCCATCCTAGATGCTCGCCTCTGTCCACCATTGTGCTTATTTCTCTCACCTCTTCAAAGTGGCAGCCACATGTCCCATTCCACAGTCTGCATCCCCTCCTGATGGCTGGCTTCTCCATAGATCCCTGGCTGGCATTCTGAGGGAGTCTCTGTGGGCCCTGCCAGACAGTGGTCCCTGTCCAGGTCCTATGGTTGGAGGCTGGGAAGAAAGGATGGTCCCATGGTGGAGAGTGGAAAGTGGAGAAGCCTGTGCCCCAGTTCTTGAGGGAAGGGAGTGCATAGACTGGGCTCTCAGTCGGTGTCCTGCTGGGACCTAAAGCCTGAGTGGGCAGCCACCAGGGCTTGCCTTGGGTTTGGCACCACTCGGAGGGGTGTATATGGGGCTGGGCTCAGGGGGCAAAGCGCTGGTGAGAAAGCAAGGTGGAAGCAGAGGAAGGGCATTTGTTTAAACATGTGGTTGTTGACTTTCTGCAGTACAAGCGCCCTGTCCTCCCCCCTCACTCCCTGACTTGGTCAGCCTGGGCTGCCGTCACAAAGGACTATAGACTCCTGTGTGGTGATTGACAGCAGGCTTATTTCTCACGGGTCTGGAGGCTGGAAGTCTGAGGTTGGGGTGCCATCGCGGTCCGGTTCCGATAAGGGCCCCCTTCCTGGCTGGAAGAGGCCCTTTTTGCCAGGTCCTCCATGTGGCTGAGCAGACAGACCTAACCTGACCTCTTCTGATAAGGGCACTAATCCCCTGCATGGGGGTTTCCCTGCTGACCTCGTCGCACCCTGAAGATTCCACCTCCAAATACCATCCTATTGGGGATTAGACTTCAACATATGAATTTGGGGACGGGACACAAGCATTAGTTCATAACAGTCTTGAAGTTTCGGCACACTGGGCTGCACAGAGAAGGGGTGTGTATTTGTGTGTATGCATGTGATGTGCGCACCTGTTTGTGTCTGGATGCACATGTCTCTGTGCATGTGTTTGTGTGTGTGCATCCATGTTAAAGAAAATGGTCATTTAGTGCCAGAATCCAAGGTTGCCAAGAGACTACAGACCCAGGGGAGCTCATGGAGGCCTTTGGACTTTAGCAGGGCAGAGAGTGAGGTTCAGCCTGTCAACATCTGGGTTACACATTTATTTTCATAGAGTAAGTATTTGGGGGGTGGGAGAGAGCTTCCACAGTGTGTTTTTTCCCTAGTTTTTTCCTTCAAGTTGACTTCTAAACAACATTCACCAAGACTTCTACCCATATGCCCAAGAGGCCTCTAAGAGGGTAAGGGTTCCAGAACTGTGGTTAGTCCCTGAGTAGGGAAGGCAGAGAGAACATCTCTGAGGCTTTGATGCCCCAAATAACCAGCATTCCAGGCCTCTTGACTTCCAAAGTACAAAGATGAAAAGAAAGCTTCTAGAGCTGAATCCCTCAAACCCTATGGGCCTGAGAGTTTAAAGGACAAGGACAAAGAGAGCTGCATCTTACACAGTGGTTAGCATCCAAGTTGGAAGTAGAAATAGACAGAGTCAGATTTTTCTGTGAAAATCTCTCTAGCCAGTCATGAAATATAATGCATAATATATGCCTTGATTTTTCCATACACCTCTGATCAATAAATCCCTTGCACATCGAAGTTTGAGAATCCCAAAGATAGTCTGAGAAACACATTCTCCTTCTTTTCTCTTCTCCTCTCCCCTCCCCACAAAAAAAGGTATATTCAGATGTCTGGGCTTTGCAAAACCTTATGTTTTAGGATGGCTGTAATCCCTATTGTGTGGGGCAGATAATGGTGTGTGGCCCAACCCAACTGCCGCACCCAAACACTTTTCCCCCTCGCTTGCCTCCCACAACAGAGGCTAGAAAAGCAGGCAGTAACTTTCTGAGCCTTCAGTAGGAGTGGCCATGTAGCCAAGTCCTGAGTAATGAAGTGTGGAAGGGACTTTGGGGAGGTTTTTTTCTTTCTTGATAAAAGAGACCGATGCCAGATGAAAATGGTGAATGGTGGAATCTGTTCTTCCCCACCCCCACCCCTTTTTGCTTGTACACAAATATGATGCTTGGATCTATGACAGCCATCTTGCAACCCTCAGGCTCCCAGTATGAGAAGAAAAAGGTAACATGCTGAAGAGGATAGAGCATAATTATGGAAAATGATGGGTTCTGGATCATGGACTAACTCTGAGATTCATTTGCCTCTATAATTCTTGTTTTTTGCTATTTGTTAGAATTAGTTTCAGATGTGAATGACAGAAAGCTCAAATTAATCATGTTAAATAAAATTAAACTTTATTTCTATTAAAATAAAAATAAAATAAAAAATATATATACTTATTAAAGTAAGAATACATCACCGGCAGCATTTTGTAAACTTTCATTTATAGTAAATTTGCTAGAACTTCATCACATGATCACATCTAGTACCTGGAGGATTGAGAAATATAAATTCTACTTGGGCCCTGGGTGGCCATGGGCCAAGTAACATTTGAGAGCTCCATATGGAGAGGAGAGTGGAGAACAGGATACTGGAGAATGACTAGCTGTTTACTACATGGGCAAACAGTAAATGATTTACACAGAGTCATGTTTTCATTTTCTTTACAGCTAACAGTGTTCCAAGCTCACGTTCAATGAGTGGAAGGGCAGCAACTTCAAAAGCATTTCTCAGTTTTCCATTTCCAACCAAATAGAATAACGGGACCTAATTTACTCTACTGCATGAAACAATTGCCAACCTAGACAAAAGATGAGAAACAAAGGTGGTAGGTACCTGGGTGGCTCAGTGGGTTAAGTAACTGCCTTTGGCTCAGGTCATGATCCTGGAGTCCCAGGATTGAGTCCTGCATTGGGCTCCCTGCTGAGCAGGGAATCTGCTTCTCCCTTTGACTCTCTCCCGTCTCATGCTCTCTCTCTTTCAAATAAATAAATAAAATCTAAAAAGAAAGAAAGAAAGAAAGAAACAAACAAAGGTGGTTAAGGCATTGGATATCAAGTTGTGAAGGACAATGACCCTGAAAGATGGGAAAGCAAATGTTTTCAAGCCCAGCTTCCTGCCTTGAGAATGTTCTCATGTGGAGATGCTAGGAGGGGAACTCAGAGAGAGAGAGAGCCACACGGAAGAGGATTTACATGCAGAAGAGGTCTCCAGAGTACTCAGCAGTGGAAGGGGCCAGTGTGTGCAGGTGAGGAAACATGTAAGATTGAGGGAAGGACTATTAGAAAAAATTAGAGGAACAGTGCCTGGGTGCACATAAAGGTCTGGGATTTATAGCTGTTCTCACCAGCCAGACCAGGAAACCGAGAATTCGTGGAGCGTTAGATGCCATGCTCAGAATGGTCTTGCTTCATTAGGATAAATGTTCTGGTTCCACTTAATGAATCTGAAAGGCAATACTTGATATGATCACACTGTTTCCAATAACTTGACTGGGCACCAGAACAAAGTTCAAGAATATTTACAGGATACAAGGACATCAGTGAACCCAACAGAACTGTACATACAGATGACCTCATTTCTAAAAAATCATTTACATTTTCACCTATATTGGTGTTTGATGGATAGTTGGGAGGTGTGTGTGTGATATAAAATGACCACTATCAGGGTGCCTGGGTGGCTCAGTTGGTTAAGCTGAGTCATGATCCCAGAGTCCTGAGATTGAGTCCCTCATTGGGCTCCCTACCCAGTGGGGAGTCATTCTCCCTCTCCCTCTGCTGCTCCCCTGCTTGTGCTCCTTTTCTCTTTCTCTCTGTCAAGTAAATAAATAAAACCTTAAAAAAAATGGCTATCATCCCAACTGTCCTTGCCAGAGAATATCTCTTCCAGCCGACCCTAACTAAAAACATACTAGGAAGGGAATTCTAGGAAATACAGTTTACCCTAGCCAAGTTGGCATATCAAAAGCCATTACAAACAAGAAGGTTTTATTTCAGGAATGCTAGGTTAGTTTAACATTTGAAAAACATCAATCAATGCAATTCATTGCATTAATAAATTAAAAAAACATACTGTCATCTTAATAGAAATAGGGAAACCATTTGGAGAAATGCATATATTCTGATCAAAAAACATCTTAGAAAACTAGGAAAAAGGGAAGTTCCTCAACTTGACAAAGTGTGTCTGTGAAAAAGCTAACATCATATGTAATGGTAAAAGACTGACTGCTTTCTCCTTAAGATCAGCAACAAGCCAGCACGCCCATGCTCATCACATCTATTCCACATTGTACCAGAGGTTCTATTCAGCTCAATAAAGGAAGAATAAGAAACAAAATTCATTGAAATTGGAAAAGAATAAATGAACAATGTTTACTTGCAGACAACATGATTGCCTATGTAGAAAATCTGATGGAATCTACTAGAAGTAATAAGCGAGTTTAGCAAAATTGTAGGATACAAGATCTCATGCAAAAATCAATTTTTCTATACTGATAATGGTCAAAAATTGAAATTAAAAGGGGCGCCTGGGTGGCTCAGTCTTTAGGCATGTGCCTTTGACTCAGCTTGTGATCCCAGGGTCCGGGGATCAAACTCTGCATTGGGCTCCCTGCTCAGCGGGAAGCCTGCTGCTTCTTCCTCTCCCACTCCCTCTGCTGTGTTCCCTCTCTCGCTGTCAAAATAAATAAATAAAATCTTTTTAAAAAAGAAATTTAAAAATTAAAAAATCAACACCATTTATAGTAGAACGAAAAAAATCCACAACCTAGGGATAAATCTATGAGACCTATAGGCTGAAAACTACAAAACATTTTTGGAGAAATCAAAGGAGACCTAAACAAATAGAGAGACATTCTTTGTTCATTGGTTGGAAGATGAAACATCATTGTGATATCAATCATGCCCAAATTGATGTATAGATTAGATGCAATCTCGGTCAAATTCCCAGTGGGCTTTTTCATAGAAATCTGACCGCTCAGTCCTAACATTCATAGAGAAATGCAGAACTAGAATAGTCAAAACAACTCCGAGAACCAGAGCTATGTGATTCTAAGCATTTTCATGTACTCATGTGCCATCTTTGTAGCTTCTTTGGTGAAATGTCTGTTCAAATATTTGCTCATTTTTTTGGAGTTATTTGGTTTCTTATTACTGAGTTTTGTGCAGTGGAGCAATGTTAGGACAGCTGTCACATGTCCATGTGACTGGTGGGAAATACTGGAAGCTCTGGGTGTGCCAGTTGGAGTAACCAACCAAGGAGATGGGCTTGTCCCTGCTGTGGGATGGTGAGGTGTGTAGGGCAGAGGCCAGTCCTGGTGAGGGGCTGGCCAGAGCTTTCCTGTGGTCAGGTCTAGCTGTCAGAGAACTGCAAGCAAGCAAAGGGCAGAGGCCAGGAAATAGAGGGCCTCAGTGCCAAATGAACTCATTTTTTTTTTTTTCTGTCCACCACAGCTTGTTGCTTCTGAAAGTGGGGCCACCCTGCTCTAATGTCTCCCTGGCTAGAGGGAAGAACATCCTAACTCATTGTGGCCTGGGTCCTTAGCTCCCCAGAGTTTTTTTTGTCTGACAGACATCAAAAGATGTCTAGCTCATCATCAGGCTCCTGGTGCCTCCCTGCAGGGTTGCCAGCTTGTGAGACCTTGTGCTACACTGGCAGGTCACCAGAACCAGGAACCTCCAACTTATGCCCACTATTTGTCTGCTCAGGTGCCATAACAAAGTTCCACATACTGTGCTGTTTAGCCAACACAAATTTATTTTTTCACAGTTCTGGAGGCTACAAGTCCATGATCAAGGTTACTCCCAGGGTCCCTGTCCTTGGCATGCAGATGGCTGTCTTCTCCTTTTGTCCTCACTTAGTTGTCCCTCTGTGTCCTCTTCTTCTAAGGACATCAGTAAGATTGAAGAGAGGTGACCCCTCTGACCCTATTTTAACTTCATCACCCCTGGAGATACCCTATCTCCAAACACAGTCATATTCTGAGGCCCTGGGGGGTTAATGCTCCAACATGAGACTTCCGGGGGATACAATTCAGTCTAACACATTCCAAATGCAGCCCCTGTAACCCTTACGGGCAATGACCAGAATTGGCTCATCCTGTTTGATCCTTTCAATGACCCCCCAGGAAATGAAAGCGGGAGTTCTCACCGACCTTGCACATCAGGAAGGTGGTGTGGAATGCTTGCTGAGTCTGTGGAGATGACAGGCATCGGCTCCGCACAGAGAGCCCTCCCAGCAAGGCCCCCAGACTGAACTCTGGGTGTGAGTGCCACGTGCTGCTTCACACCCCACGGATGGTTCCCCAGTAGTGACGTGGGACTCACCCAGCCAGAAGTCACAATATAAAGCTACCCTGCATCTCTAGTAGAAGAGCAAAAGGATTGCAAACCCATGAAAGGATTCAAATGTCTGGGAAACATCATGTGATGGAAAGTAATCTTTAAAATGTTGGGGGTGAGACTAAATTAATTAAAATGCTGTCAGGTCATCAGGCTTATCATTTGCAAGAGAATTAGAGTTGGATACCTTAGATCAAAGTGAATTCTAGGTACATTATTTAAGTGTAAAAATAAATAAGGCCATTAAAATACCATATGGTGGGGGGGAGTTTAGGTGATGTTTAATAGATAAAACAGGACAGGCCTTTATAAGCATAACACTATAGTGAGAAACTGTAAAAGAAAGCATCAGTACATTTGACTAAGAAAGCTTTAGATGAAGTTTAGGGTTAAACACTGCAAAGAAGTGAATAAACAAACAACCAGAACTAAATATTTGTATCACAAATGTAATCCCCTAAGAACGTGAAGCGTTTTTACAAGCCAATAAGAGAAAAGATGAACACTCCCTGAAAATAAAGGGTAATACCAGGAGCCAATTTTCACTATTTGAAGATGCCAGCCTCCTTAGTGGATTAAGTTGTGTTTTGAGAACAAGATTTTGAGGTAGGTAGGTACTGTGTTTTCTATATGTGGAGATAAGAAATGGAGCATGGAGCCAGCCCCCCAAGCTCACCCTGAGGACTGGCAGAATCAGAGTATCAGCCATGGGTCAGTGAGGGCTTCACACAAAGACAAGAGCAGCTGTCTCTCGTGGGGCACCTGGTGGCTCATTCGGCTAAGTGTCTGACTCTTGATTTCAGCTCAGGTCATGATCTCAGGGTCCTGAGATTGAACCCCACACGTTGTTCCACACTCAGCAGGGAGTCTCTTCTCCACTTCTTCCTCTCCCTTTGCTCCTCTCCTTGCTTGCATGCATTCTCTCTCTCTCTAAAATGAATAAATTAATCTTTTAAAAAAGAGCTGCTGTTGCAAATGCTGAGAAATGTAAGACTTTGATATTCAATGCAAATTAAGTGCAAATTTATACAAGTTTAACACATATTAAAACAACACTGTGATTTTTAAAGTCCCATCAGGCTGACCAGCATGAGATGTGAATGCCCCTTGGGGGATGATGTGTGAACCGGCAGCTTCAGTTATCGTGGGTGAAGGCATGAAGCTGACCCCCTTTCTGGGTGGAAGCAAAGTATTGGGGTGGGGGAAGGAAGCAGGTACTGATCTGGCCGTGGGCATTGAAAATGAAGATATGGACAAGTTTGGGGTGAATCAGCACACAGGGATGGGGTTGAAGAAACAGGCCTTGAGTCCAAAGGCCCAGATTGGGTGCCTATTGTTGCTGCTCAGTGGGTGTGTGACCTTGGGCTGCTCTTGTTGCAGTCCTTCCCTTTTAAGGGGTGTACTAGCAGTAGAGGTCCTTCAAGTTGGATTCGAGTAAGGGCTATCTGGGCTATTCAAAACCCTAAGCTATTGTCATTATCTCGTTTGACTGATTTTTAAAAACAATGATCTGACATGTGTAGTCAGAACATACATGTATGTATGTGTGCACATTGCACACACGGGCATGTTTATGTATGGATGCACAGATATGCATGCATACATGTGTGTTCATGTACACACATACACGCACACATGTGCACACATGCACGAACACATGTGTGCACGCACGTGTCATGCATGTGAGTGTGCAGCACATGCTTGCACTGTGTCACGGGCACATTATATGCACGTGCATATGTGTGCACACGCCATGGATGCGAGTGTCACATTGTATGCACATGCTTGTGTGTGTGCATGTGCATATACATCTATATGCATGAATGTTGTGTGTTTGCATGGAATAGGGTCACTGATAAAATTCTTGGCTGTAAGAGAAAAAGGCTATGAGTGGGAGGTTTCCACATGGAGGAAAGTGGGAAGCAGGTCCCACTCTGTGGAGAGGCCCCACTGAAGCACAGGCAAGGTCCAAGCAAGGACTGCTGACAGCTCAGCAACAGAGATCAGCCATGGCCAGGAAGGGGGATGGGCATGGGCTAAAGCAGCAAAGGGTTCCACAGTGAGCAGGGAGAAGCATTCCGTTAAAAAGTGACTCCGGCTACCCTTTGTCCTTGCAAGCTTTGCTCTTCCTCCTGTCCCTCGCTCTATTGCCAGGAGTCTGGCTTAATTATTGATGTTTAAAGTGCATTAACTTCTTCCTTACAGGAAAAGTTCTCATTAATAAATGTAGAAGAACTGAGAGGAAAGGAAGATCACCATAGAATACCTCAGTAATAATTGCTGCAGGCAGGACCTGCTGGTGGACATTAACGTTAGTGGGTGAAAGCTGAGGCAGACTCAGGGAATTGCCCCTAATATTTAGTAAGTACAAAGAGGACAATAGTAAGTTTACAGTGGAGCATCTGGGCTGGCCCCGGTAGTCACATGATCAAGTGCTTAATGTCACAGTTGGAAGACAGTGACCTGAAGCACCCTCGGATAGGATACGCCTGAGGGACACCTCACTTCTTGGCTCTTGACACAAAACTGCTGAAAATGCATTAGCTCAGTCCAATCATGGGACCATCAGACAGACCCAAACAGAGGGACATTCCAGAGTAAAGGACCAGCACTCTTCAAATGCATCATGAAGAGCAAGGAAGGCTGAGGAACTGACCCAGACTGCAGGAGACTAAGGAGTTGTGACAACCAAGTGCAGTCTGGGACCCAGACAGGATCGGCAGTGGAGTGCCGGTCAAACCCACATAGAGTCTGCAGTCCACTCCCTGGGACTATGGTGGTGAGCACTCCTCTGAGTAAACGTGCCCTGATTGTGGGAGATGGTAATACGAGGGGAGGCTGGGTGAAGGGTCTACAGGATATACAGGAACTATCTACATTGGTTTTACAACTTTTCTGTAAGTCTAGCATTATCTCAAAATGCAACAGACAGTGGGGGTGGGGGTGAATCACCAAATGGGCTGAATGGTCTTTGCTTGGGTCTCCCCAGTGCCCACGCAGACTGTGCTGGGCCTTTGTGTTGCAGGGACAAGCATGGAGGTTAACACAGCCTGTGGTCATGAGGTACACTCTCTGGGTCATCTTCTGGGGGGCACGGAAGAGTGTGTATGGGCCCTGTGGGTGACCACGGTTCTGAACCAACATTGACATTTCAATTCTGACAGCCAATGACACACATAAAATCAAGCCTCTCCTGGGATGCCCAGGCTCTGTGGTCTCCAGGGTTGGGGCTCACATAAGGGACAGTGAGGATGTACTCATACAGACACACCTAGGCTGAGGAAGCATTTCAAATGTAACCCACTGCCTTAGTGTGTTCGGTCACCCCAAGCTGGGGACTTCAGCCACAGACATTGATTCCTCACAGTTCTGGAGGCTAGAAGTCCAAGATTAAGGTACTAACAGATTTGGCTCCTGGCGAGGCCCCTCATCCTTCTTTGCAGACAGCCACCTTCTCCATGTGTCCTCATTGGGGTTGGGGGTAGTTCCTGTCAGACACTAATCCCATCATTAGGCCTCACACTCATGACCTCATCTAACCCTGATGACTTCCCAAAGGCCCCATCTCTAAACACCCTCCCACTGGGGCTTAGGGTTTCAACATGTAAACTTTGCGGGGACATAATTCAGTCCATCATTGGCCAAAATAGATCTCCAAATCTCCCTCCACCCCCAAGCCTATTCCTCTTCTGTTCTTCCCATTCAGAAAATGGACCCAAACTGAAAAGTTGTTTTTGGATCCCTATTTGCTTTACTCTCCCCTTTCGGTTCTGCCTCCAAAATCTATCATTTTTCAACCTCTCCCCACATCTACTTCTGTACCCCTTACATTGTCCATTCTCCACCCAGCACATAATTCAACCTATCAAATCATCCAGCAGATTAGCCCACCCCTCACTTAGAGCCCTCCAACACCTGCATGCCCCCCTCCTCCCCAGAGTCTACAAGGTCCTGCCAAACTCAAACCCTTATATTCCTCCCCACTATCTGCATCACCATCCCTGGGTATCTTCACCCCCCTTGGCTGAGTTGGGTCCTCTGCACTCAGTCTGGTTTGTCTGTCACTTAGGGATGAACTGTAGTGGCACCTGTCAGAGGTGGCTCCCCCATTGCCAGGTCAAAGGAATCACTGTCCACTCTTGGTCTTGCTCTTCTGAAACATTTGTTCCATGTGATCATCTCCTGAGACTAGGATGGGCTTGGTACACAATAGGTGTCCAATACACACCTGCTGAATTAACTAGTCAATTAGCTGCTTCTTTTTGTTAACTGTAGCCCTTCTGTGGGAGCAGAGCAGGAGTCTGGCAGGGCAGGCAAAACCCAGGGGTTTTCTGGAGTGGAAAGATTGAGTAGGAATGCCTTGATCCTGTAGCTAATCTATAGGGGTGATCCTCATGCACCTTTCAAGAAGTCACCTGGAAGCCCACAACCCTTCAGCAGCAGCAGAACTCTTCCCAGCTGCTAATGAGCAGCTCAGTGTGGGATGAGAGACCCCAGGCCAGCATTCCCAGGAGCTGGGCATGGTGAACCATTAACTGACTTTGGACCTGGCTTGGTCATGGTCTTGAGAAATCTAAGAAAGGGGGAACTGACCAAATGGCTGGTACAAAAGAAGCCAGTGGGCAGAGGGCAGGGGCTAGCCCAGGGAAAGGACTGGATGCTTCTCTGAATTTATAGTTTCCTGCCCATTTCCATGAGCATTTCCGTGTGGATGGAATCAATGAGGGAAGGCCCAGTTTTCTCCCCAGAATGCTGAGGGAAGTGGGGGTTTGATGAGTGCCTAGAGGGACACTCAAGGACCGAAGAAGAAGCCAAGCCTCAAAAGGAGTAGGGAATGGGTAACTCCAGACACTCATTGCCCAGTCAGCTGTGGGGTTGGAAACTTCATTTCTTGGTGCTGCCAAGAGTCAGAGCTAAAGGTCCCAGTTCATTCCTAACTCTCCTGTGGAGAGCAGCTAAAGGCTCATCCTGGCCAGGCAACTGCATCTGGGAAATCCTAGGTGCAAACATTGCCCTTGGGAAACAACTGCGAGCCACGAGATGGGAGACAGACACAGGGCTCAGCAGAGCCTCTGGAGTCAGGAGAGAGAGCCTGTAGAGAGAGTCTCAGGCATAGGCTTCTCTCCCTCCTTTGGGTATTATTTTTGCTTTAATTGAGCAACATGCGGGACCTGCATTTGTAGTTCACTTATTACTAGTCTGTGTCTTGACAATCTAAAATATACTCTTTATCTTAAATTCATGGGAATTTAGGACCTAATAGGTTCTAAATAATAATGTATTGTAATGTTATATAATGTAATGTAATATAATATAATAGTAAATAATAATAACACAGGAATTCCCATAGGAATTCCCATAGGAATAAGACCTAATTCAAGTCTGTTTGATGCTTGCAAACTTCCTTCTGTGGTAGCCCTGTTATTCATTCTGTGTGGGCTCCTCTCCTTCCCCTTCACATTTAATGTCTCTACTTTGTTCCAGGTGTTTCTCAAACACCTCTTCCTTTTAGCTGACCCTCTCTTTGTTAGTGTCGGTTCAATGTTTGCAGCTTCCAGACATGATTTACATGTATCTTTTGCATGTTTCACATTTTTGCCCTCATTTTAAGAAACCATGGCCTGGTCTTGTTTCAACATTCTTTTATTTTGTCAACAGTAAGCCATCTTGCAAAATCTCTTTGTGCTCCTAACAGGAGAGCCACTGAAGTGCCTGAAGATACTGCTCCTTTCCTGTGGGAAAGCTTGGCCAAGGCCCAGAAGCAACACCTCTTTCCATTTACCTAGAACTTTTGAAATGAAGTTATCTATGGATGAGAGTTTTGGGGTATAGGGAGAATGTTCCAGACACAGCACTCTGTCATCCTCTCTGATGTCAGTGGCCCCTAACAATATGAAATGGAGAAAGATAAGAGGAAAGTTTTCTTCTTGGTTTAAAGAAAAATTGTACTAGTTCAGGATGGGAAAATTGTAGGTTTAGAGAAGGCCAATTTTATATAACAATGTTGAAGCAGTTCCCTCAAATGGCTACATTAAAATGTAAAAATTATATATTTTTGAATTACTAAGTGCTACAAGAAAGAGACATCGGTAGCCCTTCTAGCACGCCTGGTGCCCCTTCCAGGACCTACTCTGGGAGGTGGGCAGGAAAGGCTGTTTTGAATAAGCTTAGTGATTCCTTCTCTAAAGTGGAAAGTACTGTGATTTGTGAGACACAAATATACAGGTTAGACGGATGTGTCCATGACATTCCAGCCTGGCAACAATGCTAGAACACATAAAGCAGAAGAAGTTTGATAGATTCAACCACAGAAAATGGCAAATGATAGACTAAAAAAAGAATTCTCGAAAGTCAGTAAAACATGAGCCAAAAAAAAAAAAGCAGCACCCTAATAGATAAACGGGAACAGTATATATACAGATTAGAAATAATTTTTAAAAGATGTTAAATTTATAATTTAAAAAAAGAATTTTTAAAATCAAGGTATATACCTTGATTAAACATATACCTCAATTCACATATAATATTATATTAGTTTCAGGTGTACCACCTGTAAGGTTTTCCGACGAAATAAACACACCAGGCGAAGTGGGTGTAAGGCAAGGTTTATTAAAGGTTCTCTCCGGTGAAGTTTCAGGGCCCAGGTGAAGGGGAGCCGAGAAAGTTGCACCGGGAGGAGGTGGGCACCCTCGGGCGAGGTTCCGCAACTCTGGAAAGCAGAGTGCGGGAAGTCACGCCCAAGGCAGGGAGGAGGGGGCTTTTAAGGGGTCTTGGGGAAAGCTCAGGGGTCTTTTGGCAAGTTTCCCTTATTTGGATATCCCTCCTGCTCATCGGGATCCCATTGGTCCACAGGAGCTCGGGGTGGGGGTCTCAGATTCCTGCTTGGGCCTTTGTTCTCCTGTCCGAGCTCAGGTCTTGTGGCGGGAACCTTCGCCATCTTTGGTAGCCCTTCCTGCCAGCCCAACACCACCTAATGATTTGACATTTATATATTATGATATTGTCAAATAACTAGAAATAATTTTTAAGGAATGAGAAGACTCTGATTGGCCAGGAAGTGGCAAACAAGCCTTCTTGAGCTCCAGGATAGGGGTGGGGTGAGTTGGGGGTGAGGGTTCCAATCGTGCAGGCCTTTGGGGCCAGCTGTGTCCTTCTGCATCAAAATGTGCTTTCCTGTTGACATGGTAAATGGATCTCCATCCCCTCACTTTCAATCTGGAGGGGTCTTTACTTTCAAAATGAGTCTCTTGTAGACTGCATATGGATGGGTCTTGTTTTTTTTTTTTTTATCCAGTCTGAAACCCTTTGCCATTTCACAGGAACATTTAGGCCATTCACGTCAAGAGTAACTACTGAAAGATATGAATTTAGGGCCATCATATTGCCTGTAAAGTCCCTGTTTCTATAGATTGTCTCTGTAAATTTCTGGTCTGTATTATTCTTGGGGTCTTTCTTTGTTTATAGAGTTCCCCTTAGTATTTCTTGCAGAGCTGGCTTGGTGGTCACAAATTCTTTCAGTTTCTGCTGGTCTTGGAAGCTCTTTATCTCTCTGTCAGTTCTGAATGACAGCCTTGCTGGATAAAATATTCTCAGCTTCATGTGCTCCTTATTTAGTACCCTGAATATATTTTGCCACCCTATTCTGTCTTTCCAGGTCTCTGTGGGCAGGTCTGATGTTATTCTGATGTTCCCCCCTCCGTAGGTAAGAAAGCTCTTCTCTTTCTTTAGCTGCTCTCAGGGTAGCTTCCTTGGCTCTAAGATTCATAAGTTTCAATATTATATGCCAGGGTGTTGGTTTATTTTTATTGATCTTGGGAGGGATCCTCTCTGCCTCTTGCACATGAATGTTTATTTCCTTCCCTAGTATGGAGGCTCCTCAAAAAGTTAAAAATAGAGCTACCCTATGACCCAGTAATTGCACTACCTGGTATTGATCCCAAAGATACAGGTGTAGTGAAAAGAAGGGGCACATGCACCCCAATGTTCATAGAAGCAATGTTCAAAATAACCAAACTGTGAAGGAGTTGAGATATGCTTCAACAGATGAATGGATGAAGAAGATGTGATTGGTATATATAATGGAATATTACTCAACCATCAAAAAGGATGGGTACCCACAATTTGCATCAACATGGCTGGAACTTGAGGGGACTATGCTAAGTGAAATGAGTCAAACAGAGAAAGACAATGATCATATGGTCTCACTCATATATGGAACATAAGGAAGAGAATGAAGGACCACAGGAGAAGGGCAGGAAAACTGAATGGGAAAGAATAAGAGAGGGAGAGTAACCATGAGATACTCTGGACTCTCAAACAAATTGAGGGTTACAGAAAGGAGGGAGTGGGGTGATGGGGTAACCAGGTAATAGGTATTAAGGAGGGCACATGTTATGATAAGCACTGGATATTATATGCAACTAATGAATCACTGAACATTATATCAAAAACTAATGATGTACTATATACCAGCTAATTGAACATAATAAAAAAACAAATTAAAATAAATAAATTTTTAAAAATGTGCTTTCCCTTTGGCCTAGCCATCTGCCCTCTGGGAGTCTAGTGTGAGGATATGTTGTAGGGAAGCTCATAGCAACAGAGCTAAAAAGAGTGAAATAGAAAATTCAGAGGACAAAGGGAAAGATAAACTAACTTATGTATCCACAGAAAGAAGGTATTAACATGCTACTGACCTGTATTTATTAATTTATGTTTATGTTAGGTTAAAAAAGGAGGCTGTAGAACCATGGGTAGAATGTGGCCACAATGAAATGAATAAATGGGAAGTAATGTCTTATTTTAAATTTATTTTCTTGGTTATGAGCAAGGCTGAAACCCCTTTCCCTTTTTCTTTTGTGAATTGTCTGTTTGACCCTCACCCATTTTCTAACCATGTTTTTCTTATTTATGTATCTTTCATAAATAATTTTATCTTCATTTAGTTTTCAATTGTTTAAGGCATGATTCATTTTGTTGTTGCATACTCAGATCTTCCAATCATTTACTTTCTGTTGCTGGGTTTCATTTCTTGTTTAGCAAAGCCTTCCACACAACATGATTTTTAAAGTGTTGTTTCCTACTTCCTGGTTCTAAACATTTTGTAAAGTTTTTATGCGTAGCTCTTTAAATACACCTGACATTTATGCTTGCTAATGGTGTGAAGAAGAATCTAACATTATTGGTTAAAAAAGATAGCTTCCCCAAAGTATTTCTTGACTTTTCATCCTTTCATCTCTGGTTTGAAATGCCACCTCTATCACATAAGAAGTTTCTATATGAACGTAAATCTGTTCCTGGATTGTCTGCATTAATTGCCAAAGTCTTTTGTCTTGTTTTGTTTTGTTTTTGAAAACCTTAAGTATTCATAAGTATTTTCTCTTTCAGATGAACTTTCATGTCAGATTCTCAAGTTTCAATACCCTGTTGAGATTTTGGCTGAAGTTGGACTGAATTCATAGATTTTTGCAGGCAGGGGGAAAAAAACCAAAACAAAACCTTTTTTTGGGAAAATTTTAAGTGATTTTTGTTTTTAGGTGGTATCAAGGTGTCTTCATGCCAAGTTGTCAGGCCTGATGTCCTTGGGTCAAGCTGGGGGAATATCAGCAGCATGAAGGGGCTGCTGGCTGTCCAGCATTGACCATATGTCCAGATCTGGGAGCCAGGCACTCTATTCAGCAGCAAGCAGACCACACCCAGATTGGTGACTCCAACTCTCCCCACCAGAGAGGACATCAGTGATGAGCTGCAGCACGTGGGAAGGGCAGAGAGTGAGGTGGTAAAGGCTGGGTTGTGCTGGGGCTGCGGGGCTGCATGGAGGAAGAGCCACCACTGTGGGGCCTCTGGGTTCTGGGCATCGCTTCCTCCCAAGTTCACCTGTTGCCTTCCCCAGGTAAGACATGTGTACTCCCTGGTGGGTCTGAGGAAGGAGTGAATGCACTGGGAAGATAAGCAGTGAGCCTTGGTGCCTGCCCACTGCCAGTACTTGACTTCAGTTGGTTTCCTTCTTGCAGGGAAGTTTACTCACATCTATTAGATTCACATGTATAAATTCAAACCCACCAGCTTGATGGAGCCTGAATTTTCCTGAAGATCACTTAGTTCCATGCTCCCTTTTTGCCATTTTCCATGTCTCTAGTAGATTGATTTTTTAATACTTTAGTTTAGTCAGCTCTTAATATCCCCTTTCAGCCATTTACATATCCCTTTTAGTCTCATTTTAATCTGCTGTACCTGTGACAGCATGGATTTGATACGCCAATATATTTCAGTGTACATTGAAATAAAACATAACTATTGAAATATGATGTGTTCATCCATCTGCCACCTCAAGCCACTTTTGCCCACCACTGATGGTTTCTCTTGGCCAGACACTAGTAAAGAGACAACATGGTGCTGGGAGCCACAGGCTCTGGTGTTAGCCCTGGCATAGCCTCAGCCTCTTGAATGATCTAGAGGAAGCAATTTCAATGTTGAGGTCTCATTCTACTCCTGAAGAATTAAGAAGCTGACTCAATGTCAAGATTGCTAGGGCAGTAAAACTCATTCCCTTATGGCCAGGAACTTTTGGATTCCTCTTGAGCAGATTTCTATGCATAGATCCCCCTGGAGATGGAGTTCTAAGTGGGGAATCCAGGTTCTCGAGCAAGTTAGAGTTTGCTTTGGCTCTGGACCAATAAGTGTCCTTATTTCTGTAGCTCCAGTTAGCCCACACAAAGAGGCTGTGGAGGAACCAGGGCTGGTGGAGGGTAAGAGGGAAGAAAGCACACACAGCTCACTGGGAAGAACAGATCTGTCTTACCAGAATGGGAATCCCTGTCAGGTGATGGGAGCTGAGTGGGAGCCCCAGGAAGAATGGGTGTCTTCAAAGCATTCCTTCCTAGAGCCCTGGGTAGCCTGGGGTCTCCAGCAACCTCTGCTTACAGCCTGTGCTCAAAGGAGCTCTGTCTTCTCTAGGCTTGGCATGGACAGCAAGCCTCAAGATAAAGAAGTAAGTGATCTGGGTGCTCATTCAGCCCTTCTCCCTCAAAGTGAGAAGGGAAAAGAGAGCCCTGGCGGGGGTGGGGGAGGGGAGAAGGTCAGGGACTGGTCAGCATCACATAACCAGAAAGAGGCTCAGACACTCCCAGTCCTCAGACTTTAGGCTTAGAAGCCAACTCAGGCCACAGTCCTCTGTGCCTAGTCCAGGAAAACTCCAGGACTCCCAGAGTGACAGTGGACACTGCTACGACCATACAAGGGGGGAGTAAAGCTATTGGAAACATGCCATAGGTACCATGCAAAGTAGGCCCAAAATAAGTTTTTTAAATGTGGGAAAATATGGTATAAAATGTTAAACTAACATACTTAAAGATCTTAAAGCAATGAAGAATTTTCTAAGAAAATGTCAAGTAGTAAAAATTACTCAGGATAGGGGTGCCTGGATGGCTCAGATGGTTAAATGTCTGTCTTTGCTCAGGTCATAATCCAGGATCCTGGGATTGATTCCTGTGTTGGGCTCCCTGCTCAGTGGGGAGCCTGCTTCTCCCTTTGCCTCTCTCTCTCTGTCTCTCATGAATAAATAAATAGAATCTTTTTTTAAAAAGGACTCAAGATATAACAAAGATAGCCAGGAGGAGAAATCACACTTGGATGCAAGTCTCAAATAAAATATAGACAAAGCATGTAGCAGAATATGTAAAGAATCCACCATGACAAAAAAAAAAAAAAAATTTATCCAAGGAATGTAGGCATGGATCATCATTACAAACTTCATTAATGCTTCATTAGATTATTAGGGAAGCTGAGAAATTATGACCTAAAAAATGCCCAAGAAGTATTTCACGTAATTTAATATCATATTTTGTATACAAAGCTTTCACTGATTAGGAATAATCATTTTGTTCAACATTTTGTATGGGCTGCTTGGAACGAATCAGTGGACCCTTTAGACATTTATGGACCCTGGCTTAAGGTCTCTGAATCACAGGGAGGTGAGCCAGAGTAACACACATGAGTTACACTTATATCCTGAAGTCAAATCCAGATTGGAAAGAAAGAAATAAAACTATCTTTATTTGCAGATTACATGATGTTATACATAAACATTCCTAAGAAATCCACTGTTAGAAAACTGTGAGAGCTAATACATAAGTTCAGTAAGGTTGCAAAATGCAAACGAAAAAATAGACAATTATTAATTTTATATTATTTTTAAAATAAATAATTCATATATTTATAATACAATAATTTATATATAATTTTATAAATATAAATCATTAACCATTAATATGAAAATATAAAATTAATTGTATTTCAATGTACTTGCAGTGAACAATCTAAAAATGAAATTATGAAAACAATTCCATTTACAATAGCATAAAAAGCAATAGACTACTTAGGCACAAACTTGACTAAAGATGTACAAAACTTACACTCTGGAAACTATAAAATTCCACTGAAAGAAATTAAAATTTGAAATGTGATATGTATACACACACACACACACACATACACACACACTGGAAGACATCCCATGTTCATGGATTGAAAGACTTATTATGGTTAAGACCCACATTTCTCCATAGATTTAGCTCATCCTGGATTCTTTGTAGAAATTGACAAGCTTATCCTAAAATTAGTGTGGAAACTCAAGTGATTCAGAATAGAAAAAACAACCTTGAAAAAGAACAAAAGTTAGAGGACTCACACTTCATGACTTCAAAAGTTAACCAAAAACCTATAGTAATCAAGGCAGTCTGGTACTGGCATGATGATAGTCATATGATCAATGGTATGGAATGAAGAACACAGAAGTAAACCCATATATCCATGGTCAACCAATTTTTAACAAGTGTTCAAAGTCCATTCAACAGGGTAAGAATAATCTCTTCAACAAATAGTGCTGGACCAGGAAAACCTTATCCAAAAGAATGACGCTGGACCCTTACATTATGCCATATATAGCAATTAACTAGGAATGAATCAAAGACCTAAATGAAAGTCCTGGAGTTATAAAACTCTTAGAAGAAACCATAGGAGTAAATCATTATGGTCTAGGATTTGTCAAAGAGTTTTTAGATATGACACTAAAAGCACAAATAGTAAAAGAAAAAAAAAATAGGTCTATCGGACTTGAAAACTAAAAACAATCGTTTCAAAGGACACTCTCAATAAAGTGAAAAGGCAACTTACAGAATGTGATAAAATGTTTGCAAATCATATGTGTCTGGAAAAGGACTAGAATATACAGAGAATCTAGAATCTATTTAGAATATATAGAGAACACTTACAACTCAGTAATAAAGGACAAATAACCCAATTTAAAAATGGTCAAAAGATCTGAATAAACGTTTACCTCAAAAAAGATATACAAATGGCTAAAAAGCCTATGCAAAATAAGCAACACATGTGCTCGCTTCGACAGCACATATACTAAAATTGGAGCAAAATAAGCAACATCACTAATCATCAGGAAAATGCAAATCAGGGTCTCAGTGTGGTACCAGTTCACAATCACTAGAATCGTTATAATAAAAAAAGTCAGACAATAACAAGTGTTAGCAAGGATGTGGAGAAATTGGAACATTCATACACTGCTGGTGAGAATGTGAAATGGTTCAGCCATTTTGGAAAACAGTCCAGCAGTTTCTTAAGAATGAAAATATAGAGTTACCATTTGACTCAACAATTCCTTTTCCAAGAGAATTGAAATATGTCCACATAAAAACTTATACACAAATGTTCATGGCAGCTTTACTCATAACTGCTCAAAGGTGAGAACAACCCAAATGTCCATCAAGTGAAAGATGTAGTTTATCCACACAGTGAAATATTATTTGACCATGGAAAGGAACAGAGTACTGAAGCATGTTACAACATGACTGAAACCTTTAAAACATTACACTAAGCCAAAGAAGCTAATCACAAAAGACCATGTAATATGCGATTCCATTTATGTGAAATGTCCAAAGTAGGTAAATATAAAGAGACTTCAAGTAGATTAGTTATTGTCTAGGGCTGAAGGAGATAGTAGATTGGGGGTATAGGAGTCTTATTGAGGAGATGAAGATGTTCTATAATTGAATGTGGTGATAATTGCACAATTGTCATAACTTTGTGACTACACTAAAAACCACCGAATTATATCCTAAAAATGGCTGAATTGTACAAATATACATGAATTATATCTCAATAAAGCTCTTTACACACAAAAAAGGTAAGAATGCAAACATTCATGTGAAGAAAGCAATAACAATAAAGGTTAACTAAGGGCATTAAAAAAAAAAAAAGTGATTTTTCTGATTCCTGGAAAAGAAGACTCAATATTTTAAAGACAGCAATTTCTTAACATATTATCCAGTAATTTCACTATAGGGTATTTACCCAAAGGAAAAGAAAACACTAATTTGAGAAGATACATGTACCCCTCTGTTATTGCAGCATTATTTACAATAGCCAAGATATGGAAGCAATCTAAATGTCTAATGATAGCTGAATGAATAAGGAAGATGTGGTGTGTGTGTGTGTTATATTTATATAACAGACTATTACTCAGCTACAAAAACGATGAAATCTTATCATTTCCAACAACATAGTTGGAGCTGTAGGGTATTATGTTAAGTGAAATAAGTCAGACAGAGAAAGGAAAATACCATATGATTTCACTTATATGTAAAATTTAAAAACCTAATCAAATGATCAAACATTTAAAAAGGAGAAAGAGAATCATAAGTACAGAGAACAAACGGGTGGTCGCAAGAGCGGAAAGGGTGGGGATGGACAAAATGGGTGAAGGGGAGTGGGGGAGGACAGGCTTCCAGTTATGGAATGAATATGTTATGAAGATAAAAGGTACAGCAAAAGGAATATAACCAATGGCATTGTAACAGTGCTGTATGTGACAAATGGCAGCTACACTTGTGGTGAGTAGAGTGTAACACAGAGAGATGAATCACTGTGTTGTACACCTAAAGCTAATGGAACATTCTGTGTCAATTGCACTTCAATAGAAAAAAAATAAAGACAGCAATTTCTTTCAAATTAATCTACAAATTCATTTCAATCTCATTCTAAATTTGAATGGAATGTATTTGGAATTTGATAAAGTAATTCTAAATTTCACCAGATGGGATAAGTATTTGAGAATAGCATATACATTTTCAGAGTGAAAAAGAGCAGTGGAAGTTATTTGTCTTATCAGATATAAAAATCTATTCTAGAGGTCTAGGGATTAAAAGAATCTTGTAGGGTGTGGGAGAAAGCAATAGAACTATGAACCAGCCGCATGCATACGTGGGCCTTTCATAAATGATCAAAGTGTCATTTCAGATCAATGAAATGGATTATTTAGCAAATAATGTTGGGCTCAATGAGCAAAATAAAAAAAGTCAGAATTTCTTCCAGACAAATTAAATATTAAGATGTGAAAAATAAAATCTTAAAGGAATTGGAAGAAAACACAGGAAGCTAGTTCTATAAACTTGGCATGGGGAAAGCTCTTCTCTGCCAGCAAAGAGGAAAAGTTGGATGGATTTGTACATATAAAAACTAAAATTTCCACATGGCAAAAGGCCTTAAAGTAAAGTGAAATGATGAAATGAAAAATAGTTTAATAATTTCAACATTTAAGGGCATTTTAAGATCTCCAGTATATAAAATGTTAAAATCCAATGCACAAAAGATAGGCACCCTTCAAATATTATTCTGCATAAAATTAAAACATTTTATTTTAAAATTATTTTAATTTAAAATAAAATACAGACGACCTTTTTTTTTTTTTGAAAAATCAGGATTTTCCTTTTGAATGAATTTGAAAGATTTTTGGTAGGGCATGTACTATTTGAGACAGAATGTGAAGCTATGGGGCCCATGTGAATGTACAAGAAGAGGGAGCTTAAGCGGAAGAGAATCTCAGAGCCCTATAAGGAAAAGAATGTTCTTTGATATAGTTCTACTTTCAGGTACTCTTAAAAACCAACTCATCTGGCTATTATGGAGACCCAAAGAGATTACGTAATGAACCACCAATCACCCAGCTAGCAGGTGATCAAGGTGAGACTCAAACCCGGGTAGCTCCTAACCTTTCTACCACAGCCGCCTTCCAGGAGATAGTGCTTCCCTCCAGGCTATTTCTCATTCCAGAAGTCTGGTTCTGTCTTGGAGCTCACTGCTCAACTGCCCACAGAAGATCTGTCTGTCCATTTGCAGCAGACACCTGGGATGCCTTTGCGCCTGTCCAGGGGTCTCAGAGCTCCCCCATCTCTTGGCTGACTGCAGGGCTCTCCAGCTGGTATCTGCTGGCCATCTGCCCCCCACATTCTATTTTCTACACTTTGCACACAGCCATCAGGATGAGTTCTAAAATGCCAATCAGATCAGGTCTAGGGATTAAAAGAATCTTGCAGGGTGCAGGAGAAAGCAATAGATCTATGAACCAAAACCCCTGGAACCAAACTCCTGGAACTCCTGGACCAAAACTGGGCCCTCCACTTCTTTCTTGTTACCTGGCACTTAGATCACAAATTAATGCCTTTTCTTCAGAGATGCTTGTCTTCCAGTTTCTCCCAGGGATAAGAACATGATGTTCCAGGTGGAGTAAGGATGGGGATGAGGACTGGGGAGATAGGTGTTTCCAGGCAACACTCCAGAAACTGTTCAAGCAACCCTCTAGCTTCCAATCCCACTTGCGTCCCCCATGGGAACTCCAGTCTCCCTTACTTCTGGGCTGCCTGGTTCTATGGTGCAAACCAGTGCCAGCACCCTTTGCTCTCTCCCCAGCGGCTTAATTTCAGCATTGCAGGGGAGGTTTCTGATGTTTCATTGGGCAATAGTTTTAATTTCCAACACTGTTGAAACTTTGCTGTGTTTCACAAACATTGCCTCTGCAATGTCTGGATAGGCAAGATTGTGTCATGAGTGACCGGTGTTGCTATCAACAGTAGTACTGAACTGTTTTTATTTAAGAACAGAAAATGCCCCCTAATATTCAGAAAAGAAGGAAAGAGAAAAAGAATAAGAGAAGAAGGGATGGAGAGAGAGAAGGAAAAAAGGAAGAGGAAGGGAGGGAAAGAGGGAGGGAAGCAGGGTTGGGGAGGAACAAGATGAGACTGCAGGGAATAGAAAGATTGGGTGACAAGACTAGAGATCTTTTTAAAGACACTCCATCTTTGGGGTTCTCCTGACCCTGTGTTACTCAAACTCTTCCCACATTTCCCATCACATCCAGGTGAACATGACATTCAAGGATTTTTATGGTCTGATTTGCACCTCCCCCAAGTGAGACAGATTCTATTTTAACATGGACAAGATACTTAACAGGTCACTGGAGGATGGCTGCCCCCAACTCACATTACCCTGCTCAGGGTTGGGTGGGAAGGGAAGCAAGGTGCCTCGAATCTTGGTGAAAGGATCATGAGAATCCTAGAGGTGACCTCCTGGGACACTGAACAGGTCAGAGGCAGTGAAGAACATATGGGCAAATGCTAATAATCAACATGAGGTATTTCTGCACCTTGTGCTCATTGGAAGGATGACCAGGAGCCCAAGGATCTCTCCTTGAAATTTGATGTCTATGGAGAGCTGACTCTGTCAAGTGCTGTGTGTGCTTCACATTATGAATTCCCTCAGTGCTCACACACTCCCATGAGTGAGGTTTGTTGATGGTTCTGTTTCATAGAAGCATGGTCAATGCCCCATGAGGTGGACAATGTCATCCTCACTGTTATAGTACTGGGGCAAACCAAGGCACAGAGTGATTCGGTGCCTCGCCAAGGAAGATGAGCTGGATTTGAGTCCACAAGCCTGGTACTCTGTGCCCCTAACTGCTAGCCTGTGATCCCTCCAGGGCCCCAGGGTTCTTATCCAGGGATCCCCTCCAAAGGTTTTGCCATAGCTGAGATACCCTCATTCCAATACTCCACTTCCACCCACTTCATTGACCTCAGTCCCTCCAGAATGAACCCTTTCCTGTCCTGCTCAGCTCACGCCTCTCCATTTTGCTCACCTCCTCACAGGAATCCCCTAGTCTGTCAGTGCTTCCCCTTGGTAGTGCTAAAACACAGCCTGGGAAAAACACTCTGTGGCTGTCCCTTGCCTATAACAGCATCTACCAAACTTCCCTGGTCAAGGTCATGATTTTTGGCATGTGCTTGTCCCACCTATGTACTTAACCTTGTGCTCAAATCAACTCCCTACTTAAATGTATTTATGTAAAAGGAAATGTCATTGCTCTCCCATAAATGGAAAACTCATACTTTTCTAATAGAATAAAATAAATAGAAAACTATTAAAATTCTAAAGACTCATCTAAGGGGGAACCTGGGTGGTTCAGTCAGTTAAGTATCTGCCCTCTCAGGTCATGGTCCCAGGGTTCTGGGATAGAGCCCCACAATGGGCTCTTTGCTCACAGGGAAGCCTGCTTCTCTCTCTCCCCACTTCTTGTGCGCTCTCTCTTTCTTGCACTCTCTCTCTCTTTCCCCCAAATAAATAAATAAAATCTTAAAAAAAAAAAAGACTCATCAAAGGACCATCTATAATCAGGGACTTTTCTTCCTATCACCATTTGAAATCCTACATTTATTTGTAATTATTTATGTGACACACTGTGAACAGTCAGCTTTTCAAGGTAGAGTAGTGACTAAAGAAAATAGCGTGGAGTGACAAAAAAAATTAATGAAGAGGGAAAAATAAACGTACAGGGGAAGAAGATCCCTCTGAAAATGTTCTGTTGTAGAACCAGACAAAGATGGAAGAAATCTCATGAGTTGCAGCTTGGATAGACACCCACCCAACTACTAGCAACTTCTCCAAAAACTTGCTAATTTGTATTTTGATCCTAGTTTTCATTGGGCAGTCTCTTTTTGTTGTTGTTGTTTCCTTCTTAGTTATTTCTCATTCAAGATGAGGGCAGGGGTCTTTTCTGTTTTTATTTTTCACATCTACTAAGTGAATATTCACGGTCTGAATGAAGGTAGTGGGTTTCATTTTTTCCTATGTTAGTGAGAATTTGGAATGGTTTCAGTTGAAGCTACTAGACAGAGTCCATTTCTAAAGAGAAGATCTGTTTGTGTTTATTGACACAGAGAAGTTAAAATTTGTTTTCTGGTCAAATCCATTTACCTTTCCCCTGATTGTTTTAATCTTTGGTTTCATGTGTATTAAGTTCTCCCTCACCCCCAAGATTACATAAATATTCACTGAAATATGCTTCTAGTGTTTTGATGGTTTCATTTTACATTTCAATCCTTAATCCATCTAGAATAAGAAACAAGAATCTAACTTTATTTAATTTCAAGGGGTTGGCCATTTGCCCAAACTGTTTATTCAAAAAAATTCAAGTTTTCCCCACTGACTGAAAGGTCATCTTTTCACATATTAAATGTTTCTATAACTTCAGGCTGAAATGTACATATTTCTATTCTTTTCCATTCTCTTCTTGCATCTGGAATTCAATGTTAAAAGACTTTATCTTTCATATCTGATAATCCCTTTCCTCCACCAATTTTTCCTTTTCAAATATTTCTTGCTAGAAAATGGACATTTTTTAAAAAACAATATTACATCTTTCTATCCAGAGACACATTGCATCTCTCCATTGACTAAATAATTTGTATTTCTCAGGTAAGAGTTGGAGTCTCCAGTCTTGTGTCTGTTTCCTTGTTTATTTTATTCCTAAGATTCCTAGTTTCTTGTTGAATTGTGAATGGGATCTTTTTTCAATATATTTTGTTACAGTTATTTTGGGGATTTTGGCAAACCACAAAGTTTTGTATATTTATTTTGTAACTGGTCACTGAACCGAATTCTCTTTTCAGCTGGAATAGCTTTTCTCCCCCTGTGGATTCTTTGGAGGGTTTGCTTCTGTCCCCTTCAGTTGCAGTAGCCCAGGCAATAAAAGGGACTCCCCGCCACTCTGGGGGGATGGCTGGCCCTCCCACCTGGTCCCCAGCTCCTGCTCAGGGAAGAAGCCCTTTGCCCTCCATGAGCATCCAGGGGTCCATCTCCAAGCAAAATATTTTTTTCCGTAAAGGAGCTTCTTTGACGTCAGTTGGTATTTTGGTCAGGAATTACAGAATGTACTTCGCAACAAGTTCAAAACACATTGCTTTTTAAAACCAGGCCTTTTCCAACAAGATCAACAACAAATGTGTTACTTTTCTCACACCTTGGACATGTAGGAAAATGTATGCTCAGGGAGCTGGCTGAGAGCCTGCCTGGGGAAAGTGCCAGGCTGGGTGAATGCTATGGGGCAGGCACTTGGCTTGTTCTTGTTTGCCAGACTCTGAATAGCTGCTAAGAGTCCCTGTGAATCCTGTGGGGCACCCTAGTCCGTGGTGTGCAAGCCAGGGAGCTAGCTGGCAGCAGTCCCCTGGGGGATGGGCCTCAGCCACAGAGAGCTATGTGGGTTTACCAACTGAATGCACGGCTGTGTTTGGCTTCCAGCATCCCCCATCCACCTCAACAACAGGAGGAAGGTGCCACGAACCCTTTTCAGGAAGAGGAACTGAGGCTTCACATGTTTAAAGTACTTTGCTGCAGGACTCACAGACATTTAGGGGCAGAATCTACATCCGAACCCAATTCAAATCAGCGTTCTCAAATGCTTTGGTCTCAGGATCCCTGAACAGTCTTAATTAATTCATTAAAAATTATTGAGGACCTTGAGGAGCTTCTTTAAAAAGGTGAGTTATATCTATCATTATTTACTCTATCTGAAATTTGACCCGAAGGACTCCAAAAGACCCAAAGGACCTTGAAAGCACCAGAATATACAGCACACACCTCATTGGCCATCAGAGTTGGGCCAACACTGCACATCATGCCTGAAGATGCTGCTGGACCCTCAGGAGAGGACAAGAACTTAGCATTCTCATGAGTATGGTTGTCCCCTGGAAAAGCCTATAAAAGAGGTCTGGGAGTCCTAGGGCTCTATGCACCACACTCTGAGAAGTGCTTTTCTGAACTGCTGAGAACTGGGCTCTTTGTGAGCACTCAAAGCAGAGTGACTTGAATTTTTGCACTGGAAGGATGGTTCTCAAAGAGTTCATCGTGATAAGGAATGGAGAAGAGGAGGGAGATGATAAGGGGGAGTGCACACAGTTTTGCTGAGTGATTCGTGTCACTGCCTCCAGTGACCCCGTGAAGGAGACACAGGGGCCACTGTGGCTCACTGAGGCTGAGTGGTATGAAGTGGCTTGCCCAAAGACATGTAGCAAACGGATGGGTGTGGGAGCAGTAAGACTGATCGGACAGAGGGACATGCTAGGATGACTTTCAGTGATCTGTCCAGGCCCTGTAGCCCGGGAGAGGCCCTCAGCTGGTACTTTGGCCTGATCCTTGGTTGACTGAACACAACTTTTGGGCCTAGCCTGTTTTAGCACCTGGCTCCACCAATCATCAAACTTTGTGCTATGCAGGCCAGTCCCCAGGGCAGTAAGAACTGATGACTGAACAGATACAGAACTCCAGACTGGCCGAAGGACTGTCATGGACAATTGGACAGGTCATGGTCACTCTCTTCTCTACCTTCTGAAGGTGGGCTTCTGCAATCCACACCCCGTCTATCTGGTGGCTGGGTATAACTCTGGCCCGCCGAAGGTCCCCACCCATACAAATGCCATTCCCTCTGCCAGAGCTGGCTCGCCAGCTCCTCCCTCCACTAACCTGGGTCCCCCAGCTCCCCAGAGTGTCCTCAGAGACGCACAGCAGAGCCTGCACCAGGGTCAGCCGGTTCTTCCATGTCATCCCTACTCAGTTCTGGGACTTGGCTGTAGCTATCCTGGCAGCACCTCAGGACCGCTTACCCAAGCCATGTTGCTTGACCCTTCAACCAGACCCCCTTTCTCCACCCTACCTGTTTTCTGCTGACTAGGAGCCAAATCAGATTCTGCTCCTTCTGTTCTGTCCTCATTGCTACTGCCTCAAGTGCGATGGTGAATGATCTCCCACAGGTCAGAGTGCCCCACCAGCTAGACCCCAGCCCAGCCTGGCCTCCACCTCCCATGGCCCACCGGCCTAGCACACAGGTGTGACCTGGGCCTAGTCCTCAGGGAAGACATGGCTCAATGGGGGAGATAAGGTCTTCTCAAGAGCAGCAGACAGGCCAGCAGGCGCAGGGCTAAGAGAGGGGGCAGGGGCACAGGGGGCTTGGGAGCAGGGCAGAGCTCTGCTAAGGGAGATGTCAAGTGAGCAAGAGCACATGGTGAACAGACAGGGGCTTTTGCAAAGGCAGTTGCTACTGTTACAAAAGGGAAGGAGAGGTCCCAGACAGGGAAAATGAATAGTACATCCTATTTGATCTCTCTGAGCCTCAGTTTCCCCATCTGTAAAATGGGGAAGTGACGATAAAGCCTACCTTTTAGGGGCTCTGAGGGGGATAGATTGGTGCTGGTTCTTGTACTTCTGCCGCCAGGGATAGCCTGGCTGTCTCTGACCCTCAGTGCCCCTCTGGTCCTGGTGCTTTGCGCGGCGCCTTTTCAGGCCACTACCATAAAGGGCGCCTGTGAGAGGGAGCTTGGGAGCCGCTTCAGGCTTCCTGAGTGCCTGAGGCTCTGGCCGCACCCCAGGCCTCCGCAGAGGGTAAATGCAGGCTGCCCAGCCAGTCTGCTCGGTAAACAGCTCACGTGCGCCCCGCGTCTCAGCTCTGGCACTGGCCCAGGTCAGGGCGAGGAAACTCACAGGCCCCAGTGGTGAGAAGCTCCCTTTCTTCTTCCTTTTCTTCCTTTTAAATCACTAACCCTCTGCCTTTGTCCTCCTCCCCCGCCCCCCGCGCCTCCCCCCGCTTGCGGGAATGTTATGAATGGAATGTACGAATTCCAGCCTGTGCGAGCGCCCAGGAATGCGGTCACCGCGACCTCCCCATCCCCCACTGGGAGGACGGGGCACAAGCCCAGGAATCTGGCTTGCCCGGGATCGTCCTTGCCGGGCCCAGCGACTGACACGGACCCTCAGAGCCAAAGGACCTGCTGTCTGCAACTGGGGAGTGAGACAGTGGGCCCCGGAGCAGAAGCAACAGAGGCCTGGGGCACACTCACCCCACCAGGACTCTGTGCAGGCACACTCACGCCTCAGCTCAGGGAATGTGTGCACAGGTGCTCACAGCAGAATGTGCTTGCCCCTGAGCACACGTGCACACATACAGAGCATACACACATACACGCCTGACAGGAACAGTACAGTGAGGGGTACGCTTGTGCTCAGAAACCTGCAATTGGGAGCATGCACGGTTGTGTAAGTCTGCGGCTCACTCTTCACAGCCCAGTGTAGTAGGAGGTGTTAGGACATGCTTGTGCTCGCCCCCTGAACACATCCAAGTGGTGCAGGTAAAAAACACAGCAGGTGGTACACACACATCAAAGAGGCATGTCCATCTGTAACATGGTGTGCACACACAGCAGAGCCCGCACACACAGAGCCCCCCCAGACACACTTGGGGAATGACCTTTGGTGAACAGTCTCTGTCTCCTTTGGGGACAGGCAGAGGGCCCTGAGGTCCTGGCTGTGGCCCCAGAGTGGAGGAGAGAACTTGTTTTCTCTTTCTGGCTCCAAATCCCATTGACTTGGCCTACTTTGTTGGGCCTGAGGCCTCCTGAGAAGAGGAGCTCAAGGTGGGCATTGAGGGCGAGGGGCTGGTGCTCCTTGCTCAGGGGATTGCACTAACTCAGGCCTTGTGTGTGTGCCTTTGTGCTTATGTGAAGCCAGGACAGGAGGGCTTAAGGGGGAGAAGCTGTTGGCATGGACAACTGGATTGTCAGTAGGGGCCCCTAAGTCTGACCCTGCAGGGCCGGCCATTTCCACCCCTGCCTCTTCCTTCCTTTCTTTCTTTCTTTCTTTCTTTCTTTCTTTCTTTCTTTCTTTCTTTCTTTCTTCTTTCTTTCTTTCTTTCTTTCTTTCTTTCTTTCTTTCTTCTTTCTTTTTTAATTTCTTTTCAGCGTAACAGTATTCATTGTTTTTGCAATGAATTGCATGCAGTGCTCCATGCAATCCGTGCCCTCTCTAATACCCACCACCTGGGTTCCCCCAGCCTCCCACCCCCACCCTTACAAAACCCTCAGATTGTTTTTCAGAGTCCATAGTCTCTCATGGTTCACCTCCCCTTTCAATTTCCCCCAACTCCCTTCTCCTCTCTAACTCCCCTTGTCCTCCATGCTATTTGTTATGCTCCACAACTAAGTGAAACCATATGATAATTGACTGTCTCTGCTTGACTGATTTCACTCAGCATAATCTCTTCCAGTCCCATCCATGTTGCTACAAAAGTTGGGTATTCATCCTTTCTGATGGAGGCATAATACTCCATAGTGTATATGGACCACATCTTCCTTATCCATTTGTTGGATGGTTCTTTTTCCACAGTTTGGCGACTGTGGCCATTGCTGCTATAAAAATTGGGGTACAGATGGCCCTTCTTTTCACTACATCTGTATCTTTGGGGTAAATACCTAGTAGTGCAATTGCAGTCCACCCCTGCTTCTTGCTGCCATGGGTGCCAATCATCCCCCATGTCAGAGCCAGCTCCAGTACCTCAGCAGGCATGTACCCCCTGACATTGCATTCCCCTACAGGATATGGGGTGAACAAGCTTCCTGGCCCCTGGGAATTAAGCATCCTGCCAGACATTTCATTCAGTCATTCATTCATTCATTCATTTACCCACCATCCATCCATTCAGGAATTGTTTGCCCAGGAGCCTACGACATGTCAGTCACCATAGGGACAGCAGTCAATGAGGACAAACTATGTCCCTATGTCCAGTCCTTTGCAGATTTCCAGCTCACTAATACTCTTTGTTTGGCCCGGCTATGATTTTAAACCTTTTGAATTCCTATATAAATCCAGATCTCTGTCTCTTTTGGGGAAACGGGAATCTCTGAAGTTAGGCCTGCCAAGCTGCCTCTTTCCAGGGCCTGGGTGAAGCAACCTGCCGTTGCTTCCACCTTCCGCCCACTGCAGCCTTCTGCTAGCCCGTGATTCATCTGGGGGTGCTGCCTGGCCAGCCCCAGCAGGTGTTAGTGCGGGGCCCACAGGCTGTTTGTGGCAGATGTTCAACCCAGGTAGGGACAGTCCAGTTAGGGCGACTGGAGGGACCTAATTAAGTCCCCTAATTAACTCTGGGCATGTGTTTTAAGTGTGAAGGAGGCAGGGTTATGCAAATGTTTGGAGAAAGGCCAATTGGAATCAAGAGTGCTAAAGCTGTGGTTCTTCATAAATGAACTTAGCTTGAAATATCTCACATGCTGACCTCAAGTGAAGCCAAGGAATGAAGGTGCCCACTTCTATTCCTAAAACATCCCCTGAAGAAGACATTTCAAGCTGCCTGAGAGTCGCCAATATTATGTTTCTGTGTGTGTGTGGCGGGGGGTGGTCCATTCCCAGAGAGCTCAAACAGGACAGGACCCTGAAGCCACTTCCATGTTTTAGGATACAGTCTTTGATGGCACATTCCAGCAGTACTGACTTGGATTTTCATGTCATCTTTTGCTTTCATATGTGGACAGGTAGCTGTAGGCCAAGCTTCCAGCCCAAGGGAGTGATTGCACACATTGTTCCCTCAGTCCTCAAACTACAAGAGGGCTAGGCTTTTCATCACCTATGGCGGAAGGTGGAAGCAACGGCAGGTTGCTTCACCCAGGCCCTGGAAAGAGGCAGCTTGGCAGGCCTAACTTCAGAGATTCCCGTTTCCCCAAAAGAGACAGAGATCTGGATTTATATAGGAATTCAAAAGGTTTAAAATCATAGCCGGGCCAAACAAAGGTATCCGCACTTCCGTCCCTCTGTGCCACTCTTTATTTCTTTAATAACAAGAACAAAGTACAATAGGAGCTTTGAATACTTCCACAGCCGTGGTGTCGACAGAGAGGGGATGTTGCTGGGTGGACTGGTAACTGGGTCACCACACACCCCATCCTGGGCTCCTGCTTTTTGGGGAGGGCCGACCTTTTCTTCAACACTCAGGGTCTGGATCCTCACATCCTGGAGTGAGAGGGCCCCCTTGGAAGGAGGACCCACTTGTGAAGTATGGCATGTCCTGAATCCCCAACTCTCTATGGGTTCTTTTTCTCCCCTTATCCTCCCACTACCCCATTCCTAAAGGTGCTGGGTAGATGGGATGAGCCCTAAGTTACCCCCATACACGTCTTGGGCTCCTGGTGTTCTGCACCCTAGAGCTGGGGTTCAGGATGAACAAGGGTGTGACTGGACTGCTAGCAATTCCTTCTAGATACACAGAGATGGACTCATACCCAGGAGGGGTTCCCTGAACCAGCTGAGATTTGGGTTATCTTAAAATGGGAAATGAGAGAGATTAATTGGTGCTATGAATTCCATGCAAAATGGCCTGTGCAACCTTACAGCTTGAAACTCATCCTGACTGCACGGAATTTAAGGGTTTACTTTTTAAAGGACATCGCTAACTGCATTAAAGGATCCTCTTTGGCTTATCTCATCTTGCTGATTTTGCTATTACACTTCACATTCAGGCCTGGGCAGACCTCAGTGCCTCCCCCGAGGAACCTGGGTGTGGCTCTGAGGCTGAAGCAGCAGGTCCTGGATTTGAGGGAATTTAGCTTGGGGGCCACAGAGCCTGCTCTGCCCTGGAGGAACAAGGCAGGTGTTGGTCTCACAAGCTTTTTGTGAGACAGGGGGAGGGGGAGGGAGAGGACATGGCCAGACAGGATGGAGGAGGAAGAGGCAGCTACAGGACTGTTGGAGGCTCAGGCATCTTGGGGCCTTGCGCTTGGCGGGAGGGTCTCCACAGATCGGCCCCTGCCCTGACCCCCCCCCCACCCCTGGTCCCATCAAAAGCCAGTTTCTCAAGAGGCAGCAGAGAGCTCTGAATATGCTGAATTTTATGCTGGCCTGGCTCTGAGCTGATGTAACCCCACTCTCTGTTGTGCAATGGGTTGAAAGGGCCATTGGGGAGGGAAAGGCACACAGGGGCTTTACATCATGACATGTGGAACGGGGTCAAAATCAATTATACACCCTTGAAAGGAGATTCTGAGCTGGAGGGGGAAGGAGTCAGAAGGGCTGGTTTGCCGGGTAAGCAGGACACATCTGGCAAGCTAGGAGAGAACAGGAGGGAGGAGGCCAGGAGACACCTAAGTGCCGTGCTCTTCTCAGAGCCATGCGGCCAAACCAGCATAGAAACCTGGCCCCTCCTGCTCCCATAGTAGGTGTTGGGCCCTAGGGAGCTCTGTGTCCCTCCTGGAGGCTGACTCTAGTGTGTAAAAATAGGTATGGCTCATACAAGGTCCCTGGAATCCCAGGCTGAGCTAGATAAACAGCGATCTGATCTGGCAGCAGAGGGACACCCCCATGGTGTTGACTCGGTCAGGACAGTTGCTCTCAAGTAGGGTGACTTCTTAAGGTGTATTTCAAGGGATTTTAGACCAGTCTTGAGTTTGGCTCTGCTTGAGCTTAGAAGGGATCCTTGAGGGGCACCCACTACCGTCCCTCAGAGAGGTTTCCCGCAGAAGCAGGATTCTACATCCATCTGTGGCCCTCCGCTGCCCTCCTCTGGTCAGGCTGTGAGGCCATCCACAGGTCCTGAGCTTAGGTCTGTGGGACAGGGCACTGGGGGAAGGAGGAGTCAAGTACCCCTGGCCCCAGAGTGCCCTGGGAAGGGGCCTTTGGTCTATCTTGGGAAAAACATCTTCACCCCTCAAGGTCCGATGCTGGAATATGCCGCTTATAGAACTGTCTGTTGTAGTTTCTTTCTTTTTTTTTAATTTTTATTTTTTAAAAGACTTTATTTATTCACTTGACAGAGAGAGAGACACCCCCAGCGAGAGAGAGGGAACACAAGCAGGGGGAGCGGGACAGGGAGAAGCAGGCTTGCCGCTGAGCGGGGAGCCCGATGCAGGGCCTCTATCCCAGGACTCTGGGATCTTGACCTGAGCAGGGGGAGACACTTAACCACTGAGCCACAGGCACTCCTGTCTGTTGTAATTTCTATGAGATTCTCTAGGGGCCTCAGGATCCTCCCCAACAGGAAGTCAGGAGAGGAAGCATACTTGCCTGGCCTTGAGTGAGGTGGGGAGGGACAGGCCAACCACCAACCAAGCCTTGCACACACTGGGCACCAGTGTGGCCCACTGCCCCTGCCTCCTTTCCTTGCTCTGGTTCTGTCCTTCACCTTCATGAAAATTGAAAGATCTGGGTACAGCTCCCTGCTTTGTCACATTGTGGGGCCTCAGCCAGGTGGTGTGTCCATCCCAGAGCCTCAGTTTTTCCATTCATGAAATAGAGCTCTTGGCCTGGGAGACGTTTATGCTCCTCCAAACCTGACATTGTCTCTGATGCGGAGATTGAGGACAGACAAAAAGCCTTCCTGGCCCCAGAGAAAGGGTGCAGCAGTGGGGGCCTCTTCACCTGTGTGCAGGCGGGGCAGGATAACGGAATGTCAGGGTGCTCTTGGCCTCTGTTTCTTTTTGATACCTTGAGATTTCAAAATATAGGTATTTTGTAGATTTTTCCTGTTCTGAAAGTGATGTGAACACATGGAACTATCCACAGTATCCCCCAGTGATCAGGGAAATAAATATATAAATTATCATGTCGTCACATTGGCAACAATGCAAATGTCTGTGCATGAGCACGGTAGCTGAGGACACATCAAAGATGTAGTCAGACACAGCGGGCCCTGGCCCTGAGCAGCAGTCCTTCTGCGAATCTGTCCTAGGATGGACTTGCACGTGGGCGGTTGGCAGATGATCCAAAGTGATCACCCAGGAGGGTTTGTAAGAGCAGACATGGAAGGTGAGCTGCTTCTGTGCAGAGAGGGGAGCTGGCTTGGTGGCAGGTGTACATGGATGGATTATGCCAGCTGTATCCATGGTGCCCTGTGATGTGGCCACTGCTCTGCAGCCTGTGGACTGGGAGTTTCTTGCATGGCGCACTGTTTATAGCCGAGTCCTCTGGGGATGGGGCAGTAGTGAAAGGAGACTGTCGGGGGTCACTCTGTGAACAGCATTGTTAGGATCTGGAAGACTGTGTGGGCCTGTATATGTTTTCATGATAAGGTTCCCGTTGGGAGAGGCCCTCTCAGTGTGGGGTACAAAGTGCAGGTTTGTTGTAGGCCTAGGTTCAAATCCTGTCTGCCACCAGCTGCCGTGGGACAAGGGGGGGTACAGCTCCAGTCCCTTCACCTGAAATGGAGCAAGTGATGCCATCCCTGTGCGGCTGCTGTAAAGCTCTGTCCGTGAAGGGCCGGGGTCATGCCAGCACCCAACAGGTACCCATATCACGATGTGGCATTCTTTCCCTGCCATGGATCTCGTCTGCCAACCTGAGCATCATGGGGTGACAGCCCTATGTAATGGGTCTATAGTTTGTGCCTTTGGGTCTAGCTTGACCACTGACCACTGACCACATGGTAGCTCAGGCCAGCAATTCCCACCCTCTCCCACCTCATCCCCTTCCTGAATGTGTGGACAGGTGGTGAGGCAGAAGGAGAAAGTGAGAAAGTGAGACTGGCCGGGGAAGGCGGCTCCATGGAGACCTACCAAAAACCTCATAAAACCTGTCCCTCCCATCAGCAAGTTTCCTACAAGGAGGAGACAGGACTTGAATTCATCAGCCTGGGCTTGAAGACATCTGGAACCATCTGTGGTCCAGATCTATTCCCTTCTCCCTCTCCTCTGGTCCTGGCTTCCCCGTCCCTCTCTAATGCCCCCTTGGTCACTGCATATTCACTGCATACGGGCTGTTGCTGCCTTTAGTCACCACTGTGTCTGCTGCCTACTCAGTCTATTTCCTCAAAAGGTGCAAAGTCAAACTCTTACTGGGGCCAAGAAGGCCACATAAACAAGCAAAGCATAAACATTAATAAAAAATATCCATAACAGGGTGATGGAGGCACCTGGCCATGGTGTCAGGAACACGGGTGGGGAAGTGGTGAGCAGAGGACATGTGCGGGGGTAACAGGAGCAGCTATTGCCCAGCCTATGCCCAGTGTGGCTCCAGGACAATGGGGGCTCGATGGGCCCCTCTAAGCCACAGGTTTCCAGTTTGCCATCTCTCAACCGGATGAGGTCCATGAACGCAGGGGACCTTAGACCTTCTGGGCAGTGTGTTGCTGTTGTTGTTCTTTTATATGGTGTCATTCTGCTGAGGGCTGCTGAGGGCTGGAGCTAATCTCCCAGTCTGGCACTCCTGGCACACCACCAGGCTGCCTTCAGCTCTGTGGCAGACACAGCCACATGGCTATCTCCAATTTGTTCACACCTTGGATTTTCTCTAGCACTGCTCAGCTCTTCCACTACTAGCTGCACCTGTGAGGCCACAGAGGCTGGGAAAATGCTTGTATGCTGGTGTTCCTTTTGGAAATCCAAGACACACCTGGCTGGCTTTTGGGAGGATGAGCGAGAAACCCTATTTTCCCAGCTGATGACTAGCCAAAGTCCAGAAGCAGAGCGCCTACTGATCAATGGCTGAGGCCAGATGCACAAAGGAGCCCCAGGGAGGTGGGGAGAATGCCTCCTGTTGAGCCAGGTCAAATTGCCTGTGAGCAAAAGAAAACCACTAAGCTTGGGGCAGTTTGTTATATGGCAGTAGATAACTGATACAAACTCTTCCATGCAATCTATCTCTGTAAAGAAAAAGAGAGACTAGGCACAATATAAAAAGTAAACAATGCTGAAATGATAAAAGGAAAGTCCTCTCCTCAAGGTAATTTTATCAACAAAGATAATCGTCGTCAATGTTCACATAAGTCTTTAAATCCTCTTTGTGTGAAACATATTCTCATCCACTATATCACCTGTCTTCATCCATCACCATCATTGTCATCTCTCTATTTAAATAGAATGGATTCTATTATACACCCTGAGTGTCACCTGCTTCCTGACCTTGTTACTAACACAGAGACCCCTCCTCCCCTTCAGGAACAGTGACTCCCCGAGGGCCCTGTGGTAGCTTCAGCAAAGACAAGGCAATCTGGCTGGCAGATGAAAGCTGCTTCCTTGTATCTGAAGAGCTGCACAGCTGTGGTATCAGTCCAAGTCTGAGAAGGAGACAGATGGCATGCTTACAGAGTATAACTGAAGAGGGTTAAGTGGAGGGATGACTTGCTGAGTCAAGGGCAGAGTCAGGGGACCAGTCTGGGCTAGTGTGGCTGGGGCCTGTGAGTTCTTGTTCTGGGGGAGCAGGGCAGGCATGGGGTTCCTGGACCCATGACAGCTGGAGCCATGCGGGGTTTTCTCAGCAGGAACAGTGTCTAATGGAAGTGGCCACTGTCAGAATGACAGGAAAAGTGGGGTTCAGGGAGGGTCTAACCATCCTCTCCAGCCATCTGGCCCTTTCAGAAGCCAAAGGCCTGAAACCTGTAGAACTCTTGTTAAATCATCTGGGACATGGGGCGCCTGGGTGGCTCAGTGGGTTAAGCCGCTGCCTTCGGCTCAGGTCATGATCTCGGGGTCCTGGGATTGAGTCCCGCATCGGGCTCTCTGCTCAGCAGGGAGCCTGCTTCCCTCTCTCTATCTACCTGTGATCTCTCTCTGTCGAATAAATAAATAAAATCTTTAAAAAAAAATCATCTGGGACAAAAAACAGGACACAGAGGGATGGAGGTCACAGGGAGAGTAAAGTGAATAACCAGAACACAAACCTTTGAAATTTCTTTCCAAAGTGCTCATTTTTTCACTACAACTTAGGATAAGAACCCCTTCCCAGGGGCATATCCTGTGACCCTCTACCCTGCCTCACAGGAGGGGCTTAGGGTTGGGGTGGGGCAGCATTTGTCCCCCATCTGCACTGCCCCATTGATGAAGGAACAGGAGGCTGGCTGAGGATGGAGCAGGGGCTGGCACCTTGCACCCCCTCTCCACCCACTCCCCTTGGTAATATGTGTGACATTCCACAGGCACCCCTGACTGCCCTAAAAGAAGAACAAATAGTTAACTTGCAGAGATCATAGTCCTGCAAGGCAGGAGTCTCTCTTGGTTTATAAATGTCCTTGAGATTTACAGCAAAGAAGTTACCTTATCAATAGCCCAATTTCCAAAGATACATAACTCAGTTCCTCAAGCCCTAACGTC
>NC_081558.1:59649350-59740226 GCF_022355385.1 Mustela nigripes
GGATACCATTTCAGGCTGGGTGGAGGCTTTTTCCGCCAAACATGAGATAGCAGGAGTGGTGGCCAAAAAGCTACTAGAAGAAATAATTCCTAGGTTTGGGCTGCCTCTCGCGATTGGGTCAGACAATGGCCCTGCATTTGTGAGTTCAGTCTCACAGGCATTGGCCAAGGCCATGGGCACTAATTGGAAACTACATTGTGCCTATTGGCCCCAGAGTTCTGGGCAAGTAGAGAATGAACTGGACTCTTAAAGAGACCTTGACAAAACTAATTCTGGAGACTGGCGTTGGATGGGTGGATCTCCTTCCTTTCGCCCTTCTCAGGGCACGATGTACACTGTATTCAAACAAGGTGACCCCATTTGAAATAATGTTTGGGAGACCCCCACCCCCACTCTGTCCTCGGCTACAGAAGGTTGCCATAGCAGAAATGACTGATCAGTCTGTACTCCAGTCACTGCAGGCATTACAGTCTGTCTTTAAAAAAGCCCATGCAGGGATCCAGACTGCCCACACTGGGACGGAGATGGAGGTAGAACTACATCCTTACCAACCTGGGGACTTGGTTTGATTATGTCTTTACAAATGGGGAACTTGGAGCCTCGCTGGAAGGGACCATTTACTGTTATCCTGACCACCCCCACGGCAGTAAAAGTAGAAGGCATTAGGGCCTGGGTTCATGCGGGTCACGTTAAATGAGCCAAAAGTAAGGCGCCCCCCAGAGATGGAAGCTACAGCCGACAGACCCCGCTGACCATGGACTAAAGCTAAGACTAAAAAAACTGTGAGTTTATTGTTGCTCCCATTGTTACCTGTTTATGTAAAGTATAGGTGGGAAATTAGGTGAACGGAATTAGGAAAAATGAGTCAACTGTGCACTAATGTCATTTGTATAAGAGAAAATTAGAGTGATAAAATATTAGTATTACATGCTCAATCTAACATAGAACTGGCTGAAAATTCAAAGATTTGACTGATCTCCAAAGAAAAGGGGGGAATATAAGGGTCTGATTGGCTGGAGGGAGCCATTTTGTTGCAGTGAACTTTGACCCTATGCAGTGAACTTAGATTGACTGCTCCTCCCAGAGGAACTTACTTGCAAAGTCTAGATACAAGGGCAGGTCAGGCCAGGTGAAGACATCCGATCAGTGGGGCGCGCATATATCTACTGAGGTGAGTTTAAATCCCACTGGCCACCTGTGTGTGGGCGGGGCTTAACCACCCCTATAAAGGTTCATTTTGTGAGGCGGTAAGAGTGGGAGGAGTAGGAGAGCCCTGGGAGGAGTAGGAGAGTCGTCAGAGCTGTCAGAGCTCTTGTAAGAACCCGTGAGAGCACTTGTAAGAGCTGTCAGAGCTGTCAGAGCTTTTTAAGAGCTGTCAGAGCTGTCAGAGCTCTTGTAAGAACTGTTAGAGCTGTCAGAGCCACCAGCAGCCCTGCCGCCAGTGGCCCTGCTGCCCTAAGCCGCGGTCTTGCCAAGTGGCTTTGCAGGAGCAGCGTCATTCCGGGGAACAGCTTCGTTCTGGGAGCGGCTTCCTCCATGTGAGGCCTCCTCAGTGAGTGGCCTAGTCAGGAGCAGCCTTGTCTGGGGAGAGGCCTCGCCAGAGCAGACCCTGTCTGGGGAGCGGCCCTGTCTGGAGAGCAGCCTCATCCAGAGCAGCCACATTGGGAGCGGCCTTGCTGGGTCGTCATTGTCACCTTTTCGTAAGAGACAGCCCTGACCGGTCAGTTTGATTCTAGATGCTTGGTGGGAAATAAAGCTTTGCTTGACTTTCACTTTGTATCAGTCTCATTCCTTTGATCACGGACCCCAACACCAAAAGTTTATTTTCGCTTTTGTTTCCTTTGCCTTTGGAGACATATCTTGAAAGAAGTTGCTGTGGCTGATATCGAAGAGGTTACTGCCTATGTTCTCCTCTAGGATTCTGATGGATTCCTGTCTCACGTTGAGGCCTTTTATCCATTTTGAGTTGATCTCTGTGTACAGTGTAAGAGAATGGTAGAGTTTCATTCTTCTACATATAGCTGTCCAATTTTCCCAGGACCATTTACTGAAAAGACTGTCTTTTTTCCACTGTATATTTTTTCCTGTTTTGTCAAAGATTATTTGACCATAGAGTTGAGGGTCCATATCTGGGCTCTCTACTCTGTCCCACTGGTCTATGTGTCTGTTTTTATGCCAGTACCATGCTGTCTTGGTGATCACAGCTTTGTAATAGAGCTTGAAATCAGGTAACGAGATGCTGCCAGTTTTATTTTTGTTTTTCAACATTTCCTTAGCGATTTGGGGTCTCTTCTGATCCCATACAAATTTTAGGATTATTTGCTCCAGCTCTTTGAAAAATTCCAGTGGAATTTTGATTGGAATGGCATTAAAGGTATAGATTGCTCTAGGCAGTATAGACATTTTAACAATGTGTATTATTCTGATCTGTGAGCATGGAATGCTTTTCTGTCTTTTTGTGTCTTCTTCAATTTCTTTCACGAGTGTTCTGTAGTTCCTTGAGTATAGATCTTTTACCTCTTTGGTTAGGTTTATTCTTAGGTATCTTATGGTTCTTGGTGCTATAGTAAATGGAATCGATTCTCTAATTTCCCTTTCTGTATTTTCATTGTTGGTATTAAAAAAAAAAAAAAGATGGGATATTAAGGAACTGGGTGGCTCAGTCGGTTAAGCATATGGCTTCAGCTCAAGTCATGATCTCAGGGTGCTGGGATTGAGTCCCATATTGGGCTCCTTGCTCAGTGGAAGCCTGCTCCTCCTTCCGCCTGCTGCTGCTGTCTTATCTAGGTGGGGGCTATACAAATAAAGAAATTTTTAATGTAGTATTCTTTCAACTTTACTGTATGTTTGAGACTTTTCATAATAAAAAGTTGGAAAAATAAATTTTAAATGGAAATATTCTATTCATATGCTGTGTAGCTTGATTAGAAAAAACTTATCAATATATCATGTAAATCTTTCCTTATCCTCTTTATTCCATTGTATTTGGTTTGAATTTCAAAATTTATAATGGAGGTTTCTAATTGCTTCTGTGCAACAAACTGTCTTGCCCCAAGGTGAGAGAAAATGGGAGTTCCTCAGGTTGTTTCAAAGACTGACTGCTCTTTTACCTAGTGGCATTTCAAAGAACAAAAGAGAGGAAAGAGGGAGAGGAAGAGAAAAGACCTCAATAACGTGACAAGTCTGGAGTCCTTCTTGGACTTTTCTACATCCAATGAATAAGGGATGAATTCTGAGTTGAAATGGTCTTTGAAGGGTTTACCTGCCTTGGTAGGTTTTGTGTGAGGCTGTGAGTGTTGTCTCAGTTGTCAGACATAATCTATGCTGACATCTTTCCTCCTGCATCACTCTACCTTATAGTCCCCTGTTTGGAAAATTGGTTTCATTTCCACTTGAAAAAGTATATATACATGCATTTATAATTTTCCATACATGTATGATGGCAAGCATATTATACATAATATATTCACCTCTATTTTTTTTTAAAGATTTTATTTATTTATTTGATAGACAGAGATCACAAGTAGGCAGAGAGGCAGGCAGAGAGAGAGGAGGAAGCAGGCTCCCTGCTGAGCAGAAAGCCCGATGTGGGGCTCAATCCCAAGACCCTGAGATCATGACCTGAGCTGAAGGCAGAGGCTTAACCCTCTGAGCCACCCAGGTGCCCCTCACCTCTATTTTTAAAAAACATTTTGGTTGGATTTCCTCTGCCCCTTCCTCTCCCATCCCCACTTCACTCATACAGCAACCCTCCATGAATCCATGATAACAAGTTTCCATGTATACTTTCATATTTTTGAATTATGCTCAAATAAGAATCAACTGACCTAGATATAGACATATTTGTATATGTACTTGTGTGTTCACATAATATGCATATATGCAATCTCCTTCTGGGGCCCATTTTTCAAAAATGAAATCATATTTATATATTTCTTGGCATCTTACATCTCACTTAACTTGGGGAAATCCTTCTAAGGGAACTGGTCTACCTGTAATTCAGTCTTTTTTAATGAACCCATAATAGATGATATGTTTTGAACTATTCTTTCATGCATAGCCACTCAGGTTTTTAACAGGTTTGTTGGTTTTTGCCTCTATGAATAATGTTGCAGTCTATATCTATATTCACATCTACACAATCTACACATCTACACAATCTCTAGTTCTAATAGTTGTGGATGTAGCTCAATTTCTAAATATTCTGACATGGTGTGTGTCCACCAGCAATGTCCAGAAGTGTTTTTTTCCCTGCATTCCCACCAGCAACAGGTACTCTGGATCTTTAAAATTTGGACTGTTTTATGGAAGTAAAGTAAAATCTCATTGTCATTTTCCTTTGCGTTTCCTTCCTGTCCACTAATTCACCTAACCGTCTTTTTATATCTGGTGATCAACTGAATTTGCTCATCTACAAATCATCTCTTCTGCCCTTTATCCACGTTTCTTCCTTTTTTTTTTTTTTTAAGATTTTATTTATTTATTTGACACAGAGAGAGAGCTCACAAGGAGGAAGAGCAGCAGGCTGTGTGTGGGGGTGGGGGAGCAGGCTCTCTGCTGAGCAGAGAGCTTGATGTGGAGCTTGATCCCAGGACCCTGAGATCATGGCCTGAGCTGAAGTCAGAGGCTTAACCCACTGAGCCACCCAGGCGCCCCTATCCACTTTTCTATTGGATTGTTCATCCTCATCAGCATGTCATGTAGATCTCTCCTCATTTTCTTTATTCCATTGTATAAATGTCAACAAAGGGTTTTTCAAGTTGTAAAAACACATAGTAACTTGCAGATATAGCTTCGTTCTCTGTAACAAATATTTTTCTAAATCTGGCACCTGTCTCTTGACTTTGTTTATGCATCTTTTACCTTAGAGAAAATGATTTTCCACATACTGTTGTTTTTATTTCTCCACATTTTTAAATATCTTTCTTCTTTTAAAAACAACCTCTTGGATTCCAGGATTGGTTAAAAGGTTTCTCCTGGCTTCTAGAGTGTTCATACAATCTTACCAATTTTGTTGTAGGATTTTCATTATTTTGCTTTTTATATTTAAGTCATTAGCATATTTGGAATTTTTTTTTAATTTTTATAGAATTTATTTAACTGAACGCAAAACCAGTATAAAGATGATTGAGGTATATCAGATCTTTTCGCAAAGTCTTGCTATCAGTCATTTTAACGTGAACAGCCCTCCTCTGTTCAGATGCTAATTTTTCAACAGGAACTCTTTTTTTTTAAATTATAATTTTTTATTTTTTATAAACATATATTATTATCCCCAGGGGTACGGGTCTGTGAATCACCAGGTTTACACACTTCACAGCACTCACCAAAGCACATACCCTCCCCAATGTCCATAATCCCACCCCCTTCTCCCAAACCCCCTCCCCCCAGCAACCCTCAGTTTGTTTTGTGAGATTAAGAGTCACTTATAGTTTGTCTCCCTCCCAATCCCATCTTGTTTCATTTATTCTTCTCCTACCCCCTTAAGCCCCCATGTTGCATCACCACTTCCTCATATCAGGGAGATCATATGATAGTTGTCTTTCTCTGCTTGACTTATTTCGCTAAGCATGATACGCTCTAGTTCCATCCATGTTGTCGCAAATGTCAAGATTTCATTTCTTTTGATGGCTGCATAGTATTCCATTGTGTATATATACCACATCTTCTTGATCCATTCATCTGTTGATGGACATCTAGGCTCTTTCCATAGTTTGGCTATAGTGGACATTGCTGCTATAAACATTTGGGTGCACGTGCCCCTTTGGATCACTACGTTTGTATCTTTAGGGTAAATACTCAATAGTGCAATTGCTGGGTCATAGGGCAGTTCTATTTTCAACATTTTGAGGAACCTCCATGCTGTTTTCCAGAGAGGTTGCACCAGCTTGCATTCCCACCAACAGTGTAGGAGGGTTCCCCTTTCTCCGCATCCTCGCCAGCATCTGTCATTTCCTGACTTGTTGATTTTAGCCATTCTGACTGGTGTGAGGTGATATCTCATTGTGGTTTTGATTTGTATTTCCCTGTTGCCGAGTGATATGGAGCACTTTTTCATGTGTCTGTTGGCCATCTGGATGTCTTCTTTGCAGAAATGTCTGTTCGTGTCCTCTGCCATTTCTTGATTGGATTATTTGTTCTTTGGGTGTTGAGTTTGCTAAGTTCTTTATAGATTCTGGACACTACTCCTTTATCTGATATGTCATTTGCAAATATCTTCTCCCAGTCTGTCAGTTGTCTTTTGATTTTGTGAACTGTTTCCTTTGCTGTGCAAAAGCTTTTGATCTTGATGAAATCCCAATAGTTCATTTTTGCCCTTGCTTCCCTTGCCTTTTGCGTTGTTCCTAGGAAGATGTTGCTGCGGCTGAGGTCGAAGAGGTTGCTGCCTGTGTTCTCCTCAAGGATTTTGATGGATTCCTTTAGCACATTGAGGTCCTTCATCCATTTTGAGTCTATTTTGGTGTGTGGTGTAAGGAAACGGTCCAATTTCATTTTTCTGCACGTGGCTGTCCAGTTTTCCCCGCTCCATTTATTGAAGAGGCTGTCTTTTTTCCATTGGACATTCTTTCCTGCTTTGTCGAAGATTAGTTGGCTGTAGAGTTGAGGGTCTATTTCTGGGCTCTCTATTCTGTTCCATTGATATATGTGTCTGTTTTTGTGCCAGCACCATGCTGTCTTGATGATGACAGCTTTGTAATAGAGCTTGAAGTCCGGAATTGTGATGCCACCAACGTTGGCTTTCTTTTTCAATATCCCTTTGGCTATTCGAGGTCTTTTCTGGTTCCATATAAATTTTAGAATTATTTGTTCCATTTCTTTGAAAAAAATGGATGGTACTTTGATAGGAATTGCATTAAATGTGTAGATTGCTTTAGGTAGCATAGACATTTTCACAATATTCATTATTCCAATCCAGGAGCATGGAACATTTTCCATTTCTTTGTGTCTTCCTCAATTTCTTTCATGAGTACTTTATAGTTTTCTGAGTATAGATTCTGTGCCTCTTTGGTTAGGTTTATTCCTAGGTATCTTATGGTTTTGGGTGCAATTGTAAATGGGACTGACTCCTTAATTTCTCTTTCTTCTGTCTTGCTGTTGGTGTAGAGAAATGCAACTGATTTCTGTGCATTGATTTTATATCCTGACACTTTACTGAATTCCTGTATAAGTTCTAGCAGTTTTGGAGTGGAGTCTTTTGGGTTTTCCACATATAGTATCATATCATCTGCGAAGAGTGATAATTTGACTTCTTCTTTGCCCATTTGGATGCCTTTAATTTCCTTTTGTTGTCTGATTGCTGAGGCTAGGACCTCTAGTACTATGTTGAATAGCAGTGGTGATAATGGACATCCCTGCCGTGTTCCTGACCTTAGCGGAAAAGCTTTCAGTTTTTCTCCATTGAGAATGATATTTGCTGTGGGTTTTTCATAGATGGCTTTGATGATATTGAGGTATGTGCCCTCTATCCCTACACTTTGAAGAGTTTTGATCCGGAAGGGATGCTGTACTTTGTCAAATTCTTTTTCAGCATCTATTGAGAGTATCATATGGTTCTTGTTCTTTCTTTTATTGATGTGTTGTATCACATTGATTGAATTGCGGGTGTTGAACCAACCTTGCAGCCCTGGAATAAATCCCACTTGGTCGTGGTGAATAATCCTTTTAATGTACTGTTGAATCCGATTGGCTAGTATTTTGTTGAGTATTTTCGCATCTGTGTTCATCAAGGATATTGGTCTATAGCTCTCTTTTTTGGTGGGATCCTTGTCTGGTTTTGGGATCAAGGTGATGCTGGCCTCATAAAATGAGTTTGGAAGTTTTCCTTCCATTTCTATTTTTTGGAACAGTTTCAGGAGAATAGGAATTAGTTCTTCTTTAAATGTTTGGTAGAATTCCCCCAGGAAGCCGTCTGGCCCTGGGCTTTTGTTTGTTTGGAGATTTTTGATGACTGTTTCAATCTCCTTACTGGATATGGGTCTGTTCAGGCTTTCTATTTCTTCCTGGTTCAGTTGTGGTAGTTTATATGTTTCTAGGAATGCATCCATTTCTTCCAGATTGTCAAATTTATTGGCATAGAGTTGCTCATAGTATGTTCTTATAATAGTTTGTATTTCTTTGGTGTTAGTTGTAATCTCTCCTCGTTCATTCATGATTTTATTTATTTGGGTCCTTTCTCTTTTCTTTTTGATATGTCGGGCCAGGGGTTTATCAATTTTATTAATTCTTTCAAAGAACCAGCTCCTAGTTTCATTGATTTGTTCAATTGTTTTTTTGGTTTCTATTTCATTGATTTCTGCTCTGATCTTTATGATTTCTCTTCTCCTGCTAGGCTTAGGGTTTCTTTCTTGTTCTTTCTCCAGCTCCTTTAGGTGTAGGGTTAGGTTGTGTACCTGAGACCTTTCTTGTTTCTTGAGAAAGGCTTGTACCGCTATATATTTTCCTCTCAGGACTGCCTTTGTTGTGTCTCACAGATTTTGAACCGTTGTATTTTCATTATCATTTGTTTCCATGATTTTTTTCAATTCTTCTTTAATTTCCCGATTGACCCATTCATTCTTTAGAAGGATGCTGTTTAGTCTCCATGTATTTGGGTTCTTTTCAAACTTCCTTTTGTGGTTGAGTTCTAGCTTTAGAGCACTGTGGTCTGAAAATATGCAGGGAATGATGCCAATCTTTTGATACCGGTTGAGTCCTGATTTAGGACCAAGGATGTGATCTATTCTGGAGAATGTTCCATGTGCACTAGTGAAGAATGTATATTCTGTTGCTTTGGGATGAAATGTTCTGAATATATCTGTGATGTCCATCTGGTCCAGTGTGTCGTTTAAGGCCTTTATTTCCTTGCTGATCTTTTGCTTGGATGATCTGTCCATTTCAGTGAGGGGAGTGTTAAAGTCCCCTACTATTATTGTATTATTGTTTATGTGTTTCTTTGATTTTGTTATTAATTGGTTTATATAGTTGGCTGCTCCCATGTTGGGGTCATAGATATTTAAAATTGATAAATCTTCTTGTTGGACAGACCCTTTGAGTATGATATAGTGTCCTTCCTCATCTCTTATTATAGTCTTTGGCTTAAAATCTAATTGATCTGATATAAGGATTGCCACTCCTGCTTTCTTCTGATGTCCATTAGCATGGTAAATTCTTTTCCACCCCCTCACTTTAAATCTGGAGGTGTCTTCGGGCTTAAAATGAGTTTCTTGGAGGCAACATATAGATGGGTTTTGTTTTGTTTTTGTTTTTTTTTTAAAGATTTTATTTATTTATTTGACAGAGATCACAAGTAGGCAGAGAGACACACAGAGAGAGACAGAGAGAGGAGGAGGAAGCAGTCTCCCTGCTGAGCAGAGAGCCTGATGCGGGGCTCGATCCCAGCACCCTGGGATCATGACCTGAGCCGAAGGCAGAGGCTTTAACCCACTGAGCCACCCAGGCGCCCAATGGGTTTTGTTTTTTTATCCATTCTGATACCCTGTGTCTTTTGACAGGGGCATTTAGCCCATTAACATTCAGGGTAACTATTGAGAGATATGAATTTAGTGCCATTGTATTGCCTGTAAGGTGACTGTTACTGTATATGGTCTCTGTTCCTTTCTGATCTACCACTTGTAGGCTCTCTCTTTGCTCAGAGGACCCCTTTCAATATTTCCTGTAGAGCTGGTTTGGTGTTTGCAAATTCTTTCAGTTTTTGTTTGTCCTGGAAGCTTTTAATCTCTCCTTCTATTTTCAATGATAGCCTAGCTGGATATAGTATTCTTGGCTGCATGTTTTCCTCGTTTAGTGCTCTGAAAATATCATGCCAGCTCTTTCTGGCCTGCCAGGTCTCTGTGGATAAGTCTGCTGCCAATCTAATATTTTTACCATTGTACGTTACAGACTTCTTTTCCCGGGCTGCTTTCAGGATTTTCTCTTTGTCACTGAGACTTGTAAATTTTACTATTAGGTGACGGGGTGTGGGCCTATTCTTATTGATTTTGAGGGGCGTTCTCTGAACCTCCTGAATTTTGATGCTCATTCCCTTTGCCATATTGGGGAAATTCTCCCCAATAATTCTCTCCAGTATACCTTCTGCTCCCCTCTCTCTTTCTTCTTCTTCTGGAATCCCAATTATTCTAATGTTGTTTTGTCTTATGGTGTCACTTATCTCTCGAATTCTCCGCTCGTGGTCCAGTTGCTGTTTGTTCGTCTTTTGCTCAGCTTCTTTATTCTCTGTCATTTGGTCTTCTATATCACTAATTCTTTCTTCTGCCTCATTTATCCTAGCAGTGAGAGCCTCCATTTTTGATTGCACCTCATTAATAGCTTTTTTGATTTCAACTTGGTTAGATTTTAGTTCTTTTATTTCTCCAGAAAGGGCTTTTATATCTCTTGAGAGGGTTTCTCTAATATCTTCCATGCCTTTTTCGAGCCCGGCTAGAACCTTGAGAATTGTCATTCTGAACTCTAGATCTGACATATTACCAATGTCTGTATTGATTAGGTCCCTAGCCTTCGGTACTGCCTCTTGTTCTTTTTTTTGTGTTGAATTTTTCCGTCTTGTCATTTTGTCCAGATAAGAGTATATGAATGAGCAAGTAAAATACTAAAAGGGTGGCAACAACCCCAGGAAAATATGCTTTAACCAAATTAGAAGAGACCCCAAATCGTGTGGGGGGAGAAAGGGGATAAAAAGAGGTTCAAAAAGGAAGAACGAAAAAACAATGAAAACACATAAGAAAAATAAAAAAAGAAAAAATATATATATTAGATAAACTAGTTAAAAAACATTAAAAAAGAAAAAGCTAAAAGTTAAAAAAAAATTTACCAGAAGGCGAGAAATAAAACAAAAAAATGAAAAAGAAAAAATTAAATTAACTGCAAGACTAAAAAAAATCACAGGGAAAAAGCCATGAGTTCCGTGCTTTGCTTTCTCCTCCTCTGGATTTCTGCTGCTCTCCTTGGTATTGAAACTGCACTCCTTGTTAGGTGAACTTGGTCCTGTCTGGATTTCTTGTTGATCTTCTTGGGGAGGGGCCTGGTGTAGTGATTCTCAAGTGTCTTTGCCCCAGGCGGAATTGCACCGCCCTTACCCAGGGGCCGGGGTGAGTAATCCCCTCGGGTTTGCTTTCAGGAGCTTTTGTTCCCTGAGCGCTTTCCATAGAGTTCCGGAGGACGGGAATACAAATGGCGGCCTCCTGGTCGCCGGCCTGGAGGAGCCGAGAGCCCAGGGCCTCACTCCTCAGTGCGCCCTCAGAGAACAGCGCCCAGTTACTCCCGTCTGCCCAACCTCTGGCCGCGCTCTGAGCTCACCAAACCTGCGACCGGTTCAAGGTAACACCGAGCTGTGATCTTTGTCGGCTCTGTCTCTCTAGCCGGCTTTCCCGTTCCAATACCCGCAAGCTTTGCGACACTCAGACACCCCCGATCCTTCTGTGACCCTGCGGGACCTGAGGCCACGCTGACCCCGCGTGGGCTTCGCCCTAGTTTAGCCTCTGAAGCGATGTCCCTCAGCGGAACAGACTTTTCAAAGTCCTGATTTTGTAGGTTGTTGCTCCGCCGCTTGCCAGGAGCCGTCCCCTCCCCCTGGGGTCTATCTTCCCGTCGCTTTGGATTCACTTCTCCGCCGGTCCTACCTTTCCGAAAGTGGTTGTTTTTCTGTTTCCAGAATTGCTGTTCTACTTCTCTTCCATCTGCCAATGGATTTGCAGGTGTTTGCAATCTTTAGATAAGCTATCTAGCTGATCCGGCTAGCTGAAGTAGTCTCAGCCTGCTACTTCTCCGCCATCTTGACTCCTCCCCCTGGAATTTATTTTTGTATATGACATGATATGATTGTTTTACAATTGTCCCAGCCCTATTAAATAATTTCAAATTTCCCACCAAATTGAACCTTAATCTGTCATGTGTGAATTTTCCATATTAATTTTAGAACAATTGACATTTTAATGTTATCAAATTTGCCCATTCAAGAATTTCTTGCTTTAAGTCATTCAGCATGATTTATCAGTTTTCTTTATGGTTCTGTGCTTTTCCTGTTGAATATATTCCTAAATTAAAAATATTTTCTGAAGAAAAATTTTTTCACTTTTATGAATTTTTTAAAATTTAATTTCAATTAATTAACATATAATGTATTAGTTTCCAAGGTAGAGTTCAGTGATTCATCAGTTGTGTATAACACTGGCGGCTCATTACATCATGTGCCTTCCTTGATGCCCATTAACCAGTTACCCCATACCCCACTTCCTTCCCTCCAGCAACCCTCATTTCATTTCTTATGATTAAGAGTCTTTTATGCTTTGTTTCTCTGATTTCGTTTGATTTTCTTTTTCCCTTTCTTCCCCTATACTCATCTGCTTTGTTTCTTAAACTGTACATATGAGTGAAATCATATGATAATTTCTTTCTAGAACTGACATTTTATTTAGCATAATACCCTCTAGTTCCATTCACATCCTTACAAATGGCAAGATTTCATTTTTTATGGTGGAGTAATATTCCATTGTATGTATCCACTAATCTTCCAAAAAAAATAATTTTCATAGACTTATATTCAAGCATCTTCAATTTTCTTATTCACTCTAGATTTTTTTAAAACAGCTTTATTGAGGCATAATTTACAAACCAAAAAATTCACTTAAGTATATTGTTTAGTGATTTTTTTTTTGCATCCCAAGTATAAATTACAACTAACATTTATTGAGCTAAATACATCAAAATATGTCACCAATAATATTATATAATTCCTTCCACAGTCTCAAGAGGCACATATTATTTTGCCTAATTTTTATTTTATTTTATCTTAATTTATTTTTTATTTTCAGCATAACAGTATTCATTATTTTTGCACCACACCCAGTACTCCATGCAATCCATGCCCTCTATAATACCCACCACCTGGTACCCCGACCTCCCACCCCCCACCCCTTCAAGACCCTCAGATTGTTTTTCAGAGTCCATAGTTTCTCATGGTTCACCTCCCCTTCCAATTTCCCGCAACTCCCTTCTCCTCTCTAACTCCCCATGTCCTCCATGCTATTTGTTATGCTCCACAAATAAGTGAAACCATATGGTAATTGACTCTCTCTGCTTGACTTATTTCACTCAGCATAATCTCTTCCAGTCCCGTCCATGTTGCTACAAAAGTTGGGTATTCGTCCTTTCTGATGTTCAGTGATTTTTAATTCAATTTACAAAACTGTGCAAATATCACCTCAATCCAATTTGCGTTTGCTTCCAATTCCACCTCCATCCTGTGGCAACCACTAATCTGCTTTTTGTCTCTATACATAATTATAACATCTTAAACAGAGATCATTTTGTCTCTTTTCCCAAGTGTTTATCCTATGTTCTTATTATTGCATTCATTACAACCTCCAAGACATTAAATAACACGCAAGTGAGTGTCCCTCTCTAGGTAATGATTTTAATTAAAATGATATTAGTGTTTTGTAGTGTAGGGTAGTATTTTCTGTTACTTTTGGTGGATAGTCCTTATTAAATAATTTTCCTTGGTTTTGTGGAGTTTTTATTAAGAACAACTGGTAAACTTGGTTAGCAGTCTTTTCAGTATGTATTAATAAAACCCAGGCTTTTTCTTCTTTTGGTTTCCTGATATTAAGATACTGTTTAATTCTTAGACTAAACCCTGCTTGATTGTGTATCATAATTTTGGAACATTACTAATTGGTTTGGCTAATATGTTATTTAGAATTTTTACATCTATATTCAGAAGTGAAATTAATGTACAGATTACTTATATTATTTTTATTCCACTTCAGTGTTTTATTCTGCTGATTATTTATAAAGGTTCTGCCTTTTTATATAGCCTGAGATAGTTTAAATAACATTAGAATTATCTGAATTATCAATTTATTCAGCTGTCATCCCATCTGGTTCTGGTGTCTTATTCAAGAAATTTCCAATCACATTCCTAATCTCTTTCTTCTATGGTGATTTTTTGTTCAAGACCCCAACATCCGGAGCTTAGTTTTATCATTTATAATTTTCTAGGAAATCACTAATTTCATCTTGATTTTGAAATTTGTGACACAGAGGTATATGTAGTGTTCACCTATAATTCTTTTAATCTCATCTGCATTTTCTTCTAATTTCCATTTTATTATATATTTTAATAAATTTCATCTTTTGTTTTTATGTATTTACTCTTCCTGATTTCTTTTGTTGCCCAAAGTTTAAAACAGTGTATGTGCTAACCTCATTTTTGTGCTCTGTTCCCTAAGTCTCAGAGTTCTATTGTAAAGTGCTCCTTTTCTGATGACTTTTACTTAGTCTGCACTCTTTATCTGGACCACTCTGGGATCCAAGATCATCTAGGAGCATGGTTTCAATTCATATGTGTGTGTATATATATATATACATATATTCATGTTTTATTAGTGGTTTTAAATTTTATTGGATCTCCTTTTTTGTACAATACAGATTCCATGATTAAATCCTAATAAATGTTTCATGAATATATAAAAAATACTTTATGTAGTCTAGAGATGTAAAATTATATATGTAAATACACATGCACATAAAATCAAGTTTGAGTCCTCTATTTCCTTCTTTTTTTTTGAAGTGAAATTCATATAACATAAAATTCACCATTTTTTTGCTTTTGAATTTTCTTTTATTTCTTTAATTTATTTTTTCAGAGTTCCAAGGTCCATTGTTTATGCACTACACCCAGTGCTCCATGCAATACATGCCCTCCTTAATACCCACCACCCATCCCGCACCCACCTCCCTTCCAAAACCCTCAGTTTCTTTTGTGGAGTCCACAGTCTCTCATGGTTCCTCCCCCCCTCTGATTTACCCTAATTCACTTTTCCTTTCCTTCTCCTAATGTCCTTCATGTTATTCCTTATGCTCCACAAGTAAGTGAAACCATATGATCATTGGCTGTCTCTGCTTGACTTATTTTACTCAGCATAATTTCTTCCAGTCCCTTCCATGTTGATACAAAAGTTGGGTATTTGTCCTTTCTGATGGAGGCATAATACTCCATTGTATATATGGACCATATCTTCTTTCTCCATTCATCCATTGAAGGGCATCTTGGCTCTTACCAAAGCTTGGCTACTGTGGTCAATGCTGCTATGAACACTGGGGTACATATGACCCTTCTTTTCACTACATCTGTATCTTTGGGGTAAATACCCAGGAGTGCAATTGCAGGGTCATTAAGGTAGCTTATTTTTAATTCATTAAGCAATTGCAGGGTCATTAAGGTAGCTTATTTTTAATTCCTTAAGGAATCTCCACACTGTTTTCCAAAGTGGCGGCACCAACTTGTATTCCCACCAACAGTGTAAGAGGGTTCGCCTTTCTCCACATCCTCTCCAATACACGTTGCTTACTGTCTTGTTAGTCTTGGCCATTCTAACTGGTGTAAAGTGGTATCTCCATGTGGTTTTGATTTGAATTTCCCTGATGGCTATATATGAACATTTTTTCATGTGTCTGTTAGCCATTTGTATGTCTTCTTTGGAGAAACGGCTCTTCATGTCTTCTGGCCATTTTTTGATGAAATTCACCATTTCAAAGTCTATAATTTCATGACACCTACTGTGTTTAGTGCAAGCTCCAAAACATTTTTGTCACCCAAACATAAAACCCTGTACCCATGAGGTAGCTGGTCCCACTCCTTCTCCCTCACCCTGGCCCCCAGCTCTCACTTATTTATTATCTATCTTATGGCTTGACCTATTATGGATATTTCATATAAATGGAATCATGTAATATATGACCCTTTATGTCTGGCTTCTTGCATTCAGCATAATGTGTTCAAGATTCATCCATGTATTGTGTGTCTGTACTTCATTCCTTTTCATGGCTGAATAATACTATATTGTATGGATGTAACACCATTTATTCATTCATTCATCCACTGATAGGCATTTGAGCTATTTCTATACTGACTATTTTGAATGGTGCTGCCATGAACATCTATGTACAAACATATTTAAAGCAGAATTCTCATAAGAAGCAGACTTCTCATAATTAAAGCAGACTTCTCATATGAGCAAGAGAGAGGAATGAAACATTTAAAGAATTGAAAGAAAAAAACACCAACCTAGAATTTTGTATCAAGCAAAATTTCTTCCCTCCCTCCCTCCCTCCTTTCTTTTCTTTCCTTCCTTCCTTCTTTACTTCTCTTCTTTTTCTTTCAATCTCTCTCTCTCTTTTTTTTTTTTTTTTTTTTTTTTAGAGAATGAGAGAGCACTAGTGGGTTGGGGGGAATGGGCAGAAGGAAAGGAAGAAAGAAAGTCTTAAGCAGGTTTCATGCTCAGTATGGAGCCTGTTGTGGTCTCATGACCCAGAGATCATTACCTGAGCAAAAATCAAGAGTTAGAAGCTTAATTGACTGAGGTACCCAGGCTCCCCAAGTGAAAATATTTTTCAAACATAGAGAGAAATACAGAAAAGGAGGAAATTTGTTGCCAGCAGACCTGACCTACAAGAAATGTTAAAAGAAGTTCTTCAGGGAGAGAGAAAATGATACAGGTCAGAAACTCTGATCTGTATAAAAAAGCAAAAGCATTGGAAAGCTTTTAATGAAGGTAAAGGGAAGCTTATTATTTTTCATGTTCTTCATTGATCTAAAAAATTAATGAATGCTTGTTCAAAGTAATACTAGTAACCATCCATCTCTTGGGTGATGAGAGCATATGGGTAAAGAAAGAAATGACAGTGATTTTAGAAAAAAGCCCTAAAAGCATTTAGGAATGCTCTGTTATAAGGTATCCATACTGTCCATGAAGCAATATACTGTTATTTGAAAGTAGACCTAAATTTGTACCTAATTAGTATATTGAACATTTTAGAGAAACCACTAATATTTTTTTAAAAGAAGTACAATTGATATGCTGAGAGAGGAGAAAAAATAGAATCATATTTTAAAAAAGAAAATAAAACCACAAAAAGCAGAGAAAGAGTGAAAAATGAGAAACAGAACAAATGCAATGAATAGAAAACAGTTCCAGACATGGTGGTATTAATCCAACTGTATCAACAATAACTTTAAATTCAAGTAGTTTAAATACAAGTGAATTTAAGAAACAAGCTTGAACTATATGCCGGCTACAGGAAATCCACTTAAATGTAAAGACATGTATAGGTTAAGAACAAAAGAGTGGAAAGTGAAAATGGCATTTAAAGAATACAAAAATCTGCTCCTTCATAAAAGCAATAAATTACCTGACAAAAATTGTCAGAATCAATAATTTAGGAATGTTGGAAACTAATTAAAAGCTTACAGCAGCCAGGGCAATGCTTACTTGAGAAAATACAGTCGAATCTCAATAAAAGACCTTTGTGGGATTTGTTTTGTGCTGGTCCCATTCTGTGCTGGGTGGTGGCCCTTAGACAGCAGACTACATTCATAGGACAAGTACCTAGTACTGGATGGGGAACAGACCTTATTCTGAAAGAACTATCATTTGTTTTGCCCTGTCTGATGAATTCCTGAAGGGGTAGATCAAAGGGCTTATCTTTATTTTCTTAACTGGGAGCTCTACCATAGCTTTCATTATTCTGTCAAAAGCATTTAAAGGCAAATGTCAAATTCACTGCTGTCTGGGCAAAGACAACAACTGGGGCAAACAATAGCTAACCAATAAGCTAAAGAGGAAGGCCTGGGGAATGATACATGGTGGGGAACAAATGCTTTGAAAAGTTGCCACATATTTCTGGAAGCCTAGAAGGTCAGGGCTTGGTGCACAGTTAAAGGAGACATGAGAAGACCCTAAGCTCTGACCTCTGGCTGACCTTCAAACTGTGCAAGCTGGAATAGAAGGCTAAGATAGAGTTGTTAAACTGTGTGCTGAATATTGAAGGCATGGCCCAGCACACAAACAAAGCCCATCTGCAAAGATAGATTTTTGACTCAGGCGTTTAAGGAGATCTTTCCTGAAGCACTAGCTGACCACCAAGAATCACCTCCATGGCCATACTAGACAAAGAATACAGACTTCATAAAATTAGTTCAGAAAAGTCAATAAGCATACAAACAACAACTATAAGAAGCAGCAACACTGTGAATAGGGCAGAATCTGATTTCCAGAACTGCTGTATTATAATTTTTAAAATGTCAAATTTTCCACAAATTCTTTAAGGTCTGCATCATTCTAATACCAAAACCAGACAAAGATATTACAAGAACAGAAAACTACTCACCAATATCTATCATGGGTGAACATGAACAAATCCTCATAAAATATTAGCAAATCAAATCCAACAAAGCATAAAAAGAATTGTATACTGTGAGCAAGTGGAATTTATTCCATGTATGCAAGACTTATTCAATATTAGAACATCAATTAAGGTAATCAATCACAATCAACATGCTAAAGAAGAAAAATTATAAAATTGTAGCAATAGCTGGAGAAGAACATTTAATAAAATTCAATACTTCTTTGTGATAAAAAAAAAACACCTCTCAACAAACTAGGAATACAGGAACTTTCTCAATTTGATAAAGAACATCTATAAAACCCCTACCACTAACATCAACTTAGTGGGGATTAGCTAGGTGATTTCTGTGTAGTATTAAGAACAAGGCAAAGATTTCTCTTCTCATACTTCATATTCAACATCATACTGGAAATGCTAGCTAATGTAGAAAGTTCCAAATAACCAAATGAAACTCCTAGAATTAATAAGCAAAGGTTCAGAATACAAAGTTCATATAAAAAGTTGATTGCTTTCCAATATACTGACAGTGAGCATTGGATTTAGAAACCCACCATTTTTATCAACACCAAAAGCAATGAAATGTTTAGGTATAAATTAAAAAAACCATCAGGCTAGGGATCTAGAATCTAGAATAAGACTCCAGAGTTTTGTAGGGCATAACTATGAAACTCCAATGAAAAAAAAAAATCTAAGATCTAAATAAGCAGAAAGATACTCCATACCTATCAATATGAAAACTCAATGTTAAAAATGTCAATCTTTCTCAACTTGATCTTATAGATTCAATCTTATCCCAATAAAAATCCCAATAACCTGTTTTGTGGATATCAGTAAGTAGCCTCTAAGGTTTATATTGAGAGGCAAAGGCCCAGAATATCCAATACAATATTGAAGAAGAGCAAAGTCAGAGAACTGATATCATTCAACTTCTAGTCTTCATATAAAGTAATCAAGTAATGATATTGACTAAAATATAGACAAAGAGATCAATGGAACAGAATAAACAACTGAGAAATAGACCCACATAAACAAAGTCAACTGAGCTTTGACAGAATGATCAATATCAATAGTGACAAATCATGTTAATAATATGTAACCTTGATATGAAGCAATTAAAATGGTACTCTACCTCTGTGGTCTTCCTATAGCCCCCAGCTAATCATGAGAAAAACATCAGATAAATATCAGATGGATTCCAGTAAGGGGAAACCTTACAAAATTCTTAATCCTCAAAATTGTTAAGATCATTAAAAATAAGGAAAATATGAGAAACTATCACAAATAAGCCTAAGGAAACATGACAAATAAATATAATGTGGTCTCTTGGGACAAAAAAACATTTTATGTAAAAACTAAGGAAACCAGAATAAATTATGGACTTTAGTTAATAATCATGTCTCAATAATAGTTCATAATTGTAAAAAACCTACCATACTTAACATAATATGATAAGTTTAGGGGAAATTGTGTGAGAAAGTTTATGGGAACACTGTAAAATCCTCTCAATCTTTCTATAAATCTAAACCATTTAAGAAAGAAACTTTATTTTTATTGTTCTTGAAAAAGAAACTTTATATTTAAAATGAAGCAAGTAAGTCTTGGATCAACAGATGACCTTTTTGAGGACTATTATATCACTAATGTTGGGAATTGCTAGGGCATTGTGATTATAAAAATCTGACTCCTTCCCTCTCTTTTTAAACTTGAGTATAGTTGACACAACATTACATTAGTTTAAGGTGTACAACACAGTGATTGGGCAGGTTTATACATTATGCCATGCTCCATAAGTATAGCTACCATCTTTCTTTTAATTGGTTTTCCAAATTCTCTCCAGACAAGGTGGTTGCTATTCCCTGTGCTGAATGTGGCCACCTCCTACCACTCTACTCCGAGTATGCACTGCCCCAAACCTCTTATATTTGTTTATGTTGATCTCTGCCTTACTCCATATTTTTGCTATCTACTTTGCTTATATCTTGTGACTGTTTTTCTATTTTTAAATCTTTTTTTTTCTTTTTAAACTGGTGTGTAAGAACTTTTACAACTAAATGCTATTAAATCTTTGTATTAGTTTCTTGGATAACACAGACCCACAAGTTGAGGGGCTTAGAACAATAGAGTCTCAAAGTTCTGGAGGCTAGAAGTCCAAAATCAAGGTTCCAGCAGGGATGTGCTTCTCATGGTTTGCCAGGAATCTTTGGCATTCCTTGGCTTGAAGGACATCCTTCCATCTTCACATGGCCGTCTTCCCTCTGTATGTGTGTCCAGCTCTGTGTTCAAATTTTCTTTGTATAAGGACACCAGTTAGATTGGATTGGGGCTCATCCTAATGACCTCATGTTAAGTTGGTTACCTCTTTAAGACCCTATTTCAAAATAAGGTCATATTCTGAAGTGCTGGGGTTAGGACTTCAAAATACCTTTTTTTTTAAGGAAGGGGTACAGATCATCGAACCCATAACACTCTTTGATGGTTATTTCACCAGTGATTTCTTCCTCTTTTAGTGTGTGGTGCTTTTTAGTGTGAAAATTTTCATATTTTCACATGTTTAAATCAGTCATGTTTTGCCTTTCTGATTCTGAGAAATAAAAGACTTTCTACTCCAACTTTTTAGAATTATTATTCTATACTTTATTGAAATCATTTTATTAATGTTTCCTATTTAAAATTTAATTCATCTAGAAATTAATCTCTGCATGGTACAGCAGTGTCTCTTGAATTAAGCACAAACAATTTACTTAAGGACAAACATTAATTAGCTCTTGCTACAGTGAGGAAGAAAATGTGTCCTGTCTCTCAGCAAAGAACACTCCCCCTCCCATGGAATCTGTAAATCACACTATTATCCAGAGGGGTATTCAGTCTTTTGTTCCTTTCTGCTTCCCTTTCAGACTTAGCAGGGTAAGAAAGCAGCCACCGACCCCCTTCCTCAAAAGCCTGCTCCCTTAGCAACATGATGAGAGCCTTAGAAATGAACAATCCAGAAAAGGCTGGATTAAATCATTAGCCAAGGACTGTTACTGTCCTTGGTGTCCACCTGGGAGAAAAGAAAGGATGTTATGCATCTTACCCACATACACCCATATTCACAAACATATGTCATATATGGGCAAAGACTCAATTTTAAAAACACAACTCAAAAATCCAGCTGTCTTACTGCACTCTCTTATTGTTTTGAAATTGTCATTGTTTTGAAATTGACAACCAATACAATGACAATTTTGTCTCTTCCCTTTGCAATGTTTTTGCCTCATTTCTTTGTCTTATTGCCTAGAATTTGGTGGATAATGTTTATTGACAGCATAGGTCTTCAATACCATATCTGCAGTTTCTAAGTGTCCAAAATTCTGAAACCTACAAGTCCTATCATAGGTTTGTGGCAAACTCATTGGGAAATGAAACCCGGCCTAAACTAATGTAAGCTACTTACACTCTTAAACTTTTAATGTAGGCTACTCTTGTGCACAACTTGGGCTGCTGAGATACTAATGTGTTTGGTTATGGAGTGCTGCCCGAACCCCCACTGGGTTTGTGTGCAATATATAGTTTATAGTCAATATTGCTTTGAAAAGTATGACAAACTCTGATTGTGGGCTTGAATTGGTCCCAAGGATCTTGGTGAAGCGTTTCTTCCCTTAGTTCATCGAGCATGCTAACTGTTGCCTGATTCAAACAAGGATGACTTTACTCTTAAACTTGAGTTTGGCTGTTGGCTTGTGACAGATACTTTTTAATTTAGTTCAAGCCATTTACATGACATCCACATTTATTGATCTACTTATACTTTCTGCCTATTCTTGGTCAGTTATATTTTTCATGAAAAATATACTTGAAAATGTCTTGGGACTTCTGGCTTCTGTTCTGGAGTATAAGGCACATGGAAATCATCACTCCACCCTCACATACAAAAAGCTGAACAAACTGAAAATGAACAACTCTTATTAGATCCACTAGAGATGAGATCACAAGGCAAACTGCTGTTCCCCAAATCAGAGTAGATACACAGAGTCACAAGTTAACAGAATAGAAACCCGGAAGCAGAAATTTCCACAGGAGCTAGAGTCCACAGAAGCGGACCTGAACTATAACTCCTGAATTGCTGAAGCTCACTGTGGACCAACTTGAGAGTTAAAATCTTCAGGGGGGCCAGTCTTAAGGGAGGGCCAGCAAGCCTTTGTGAGTTTTGCTCACAGAGCGTTTGCACAGAAACCTTATCAGCTTCTCACAGTGAAGATCAGATAAAAATCCCCTTGTGCACAGAAAGGAGGGAAAAAAAGCAACTATTCTGAAATATACTTAGAACATTCAGTTCTTCTTATTAAGTCCTGCCCTTGAGGGAAATTTTACCATGCCCTGACTGTCTTGAAGGCAGGGAACCACTGAGCTCCAACCCTCTCTAGCTTTCCTGTCTCACTAAAGAGAGGCAAAACTACTAAGAAGTGATAGCAATTGTCACAGTCCAGAGGTGCAGGCTTACTGAAAAACTGAGATCTAATTATAGACCTCTAAAATGCTCCTCCACCACCTCACCACCACATCATAGGGCTCCTCTACAACAGGAGAGATAAAAATAAAACAGCATAGAAAACTTCAACCTCTGACACCTATAGTTACAGTAAACAGTAAATACAGCCTAGCTTCCAGCTGATGAACATAAACTTGCACAATGAAGGTCTGTTTACTTCAGTTCTTCTCCTCCTCCTCCTCCTTCTTCTTTTTAACCCAATGCTTCATCTGGCTTTCAACAAAAAATTAAAAGACATACTAAAAGATTGAAAATACACTTTGAAGAGTTGAACGAGAATTAAAACCAGACTCAGATATGGCAGAGATGTTGGAATTATGAAACCAGGAATGTAAAACAACTATGACCAAGGGATCTAAAGGAAAAGGAGTACCACATGAAAGGACAGATGGGTAATGTAAGCAGAGAGATGGAGACTCCAATAAAGTATCTTTTGCCTAAAGCTATACACATTATTCTTGATTAATTGTTGGTTTTATATTTTATCTGTGATTGTGTCCTCTTTACCATTACTAATATTATATATTTGTATATTCTCTTCTTTTCTTTCTTGTAAGAGTTGTTATAAATGTGTCCGTTTTATTAATTTTTGCAAAAGAAATAATTCTTTATTCTATTTCCCAATTGTGCCTATTTATTGCTTTCTAATTGATCAACTTCTTTTATATTTATTAATTAATTCACTTTCTCCTATACTCAGTTTATTTTATTTTATGGCAACCTTCCCAATTCAACAGATGTAGTTCACATTTATCTATTTTCTTTATTTCTTACTGGCTAACACAGCTTAAAGATCCTAAGTCCTGTGTGATGGCCACAGTGTTGAGGTAGTGCTGTTGTACAAGTTGGGGCTGGCAGGAATTCTCAATGCCAAGGTAAAACAAAGGAATACAAAAACAAGATAGATAAACCAAAACTTCTGTTTTCCTGGCTCTGGATATTGCTTTGCCACATCTATTTTAATGTCTGAAAATGTTTCATCATGGGGAAGTACTATAAAATATGTATACAATCCCTAAATATTGGACATTTAAGTTCATTCACAGGTAAATTTATTAAATGTTTTTTGGGCACCAGACCCTGTGTGAGGGTCTGGGGCTACAAGGATGAAGAGAACAGACATATTCTCTGCTCTTATAATATTTTACTGATGAAAACAATGCAACTGGTAAGTCTTGACAGCATCCATTACTATGTCTTTAGGGTACATTCCTACTTAGACTTGGTAGGTCAAGAGATGTGCACATTTTCACAGCTTTGTGATATTCAGTCAGCCAAGAAATTAAAAAAAAACTTTTTATTATGGTCAGTTAGCAACCATATAGTACATCATTAGTTTTGATGTAGTGTTCAGTGACTCAATAGTTGCATATAATACCCAGTGCTCAACACAACATATGCCCTCCTTAATCCCCATTACCTGGGTACCCCCTCCCCCCACCCCCTTCCCTCCAAAACCCTCAGTTTGTTTTCTGGAGTCCATAGTCTTTCATGGTTTGTGTCCCTGTCTGATTTCCCCCCTTTTGGTTTTCCCTCCCTTCCGCTATGGTCTCCTGTACTATTCTTTATTTTCCACATATAAGTGAAACCATATGATAATTGTCTTTCTCTGCTTGACTTATTTCACGATTTTACTTAGCAGAATCCCTTCCAGTTCCATCCATGTTGTTGTGAATGGTCGGCATTCATTCTTTTTGGTGGATGAGTCATATTCCATTGTATATTGGGACCACATCTTCTTAATCCATTTATCTGTTGAAGGGCAGCTCATCTCCTTCCACAGTTTGGCTATTGTAGACATTGCTGATATGAATACTGGGGTGCATATGACCCTTATTTTCACTACATCTGTATCTTTGGTGTAAATACTTAGTAGTGCAATTCCTGGGTTGTAGGGTAGCTCTATTTTTAACTTTTTGAGGAATCCCCACACTGTTTTCCAAAGTAGCCATACTAGCTTGCATTCCCACCAACAGTGTAAAAATGTTCCCCTTTCTCCACATCCTCCCCAACATTTGTTCTTTCCTGCCTTGTGAATTTTTGCCATTGTAACTGGTGTAAGATGGGATCTCATTGCAGTTTTGATTTGTATTTCCCTGATGGCTAATGATGATGAACATTTTTTCATGTGTCTCTTAGCCATTTGTATGTCTTTTTTTTTGTTTTTGTTTTTAAATACACCCTAAATGAGTCTTCCCATCCTTTGTGCTGTCACACATACAAGCAGCCTCTCATTTGGACTAACATATCTAACTAGTTTCTCTCTTTCTCTTTTTTTCTTTTTTTTTAATTTAAAGATTTATTTGACAGAGAGAGGGTGCACAAGCAGGGGGAGTGGGAGTGGGAGAAGCAGGCTCCCCACTGAGCAGGGAGCCTGATGTGGGGCTCGATTCCAGGACCCCGGGATCATGACCTGAGCCGAAGGCAGATGCTTAACCAACTGAGCCACCCAGGTGCCCCTGTATGTATTTTTTGAAGAAGTATCTGTTTATATATTCTGCCCATTTTTTTGTCTGTATTATTTGTGTTTTGGGTGTTGAGTTTGAGGAGTTCTTTACAGATCTTGGATACCAGCCCTTTATCTATACTGCCATTTGGAAATATTTTCTCCCATTAGTTTTGTTGACTGTTTCCTTTGCTGTGCAGAAGTTATTTATCTTGATGAAGTGCCAGAGTTTTTTTTTCCTTTTGTTTCCCTTGACTTTGGAGATGTGTCTTGAAAGAAGTTGCTGTGGCCTTCAATCAGCCAAAAATTACATATTAGACTCATAAGTATTGAACACTGTCTACCTCCTGAATGACCACTGAGTACTGGAATTTTAAGAATTTTTGGCCTGTTTAAGTAATAAATTATATAACAAGGTTATTTTTATTTTGTTCTACTATCAGCATCTCTTGTCTATTTTATCTTTTAAAAAAAAATTTAGAATAGACATTACAAGGGGGAGGAGTCAAGATGGCAGAGAAGTAGCAGGCTGAGACTATATCAGGTAGCAGGAGATCAGCTACATAGCTTATCAAACCATTGTGAACACCTACAAATCCAACAGGAGATTGAAGAGAAGAAGAGCAACAATTGTAGAAAGAGAAAATTGGCCACTTTCTGAAAGGTAGGACTGGTGGAGAAGTGAATCCAAAGCGATGGGAAGATAGACCGTGGGGGGAGGAACCGGCTCCCGGCAAGCAGTGGAGCAACAGAGCACAAAATCAGAACTTTTAGAAGTCTGCTCCACTGAAGGACATCACTCCAGAGGCTAAACTGGGGTGAAGCCCACGTGGGGACAGCGTGGCCTCAGGTCCCACGGAGTCACAGAAGAATTGGGGGTGTCTGAGTGTCACAGAGCTCACAGGTATTAGAGCAGGGAAGCTGGCTACAGAGACAGATCAAAGGAGTGAGCTCTCAACTTGGGAATACATCGAACTGGTCACAGGCTGGGTGAGCTTGGAGCGTAGCAGGAGGCCAGGGAGATGGGAGTGATTGAGCATTTTTCTCTGAGGGAGCACTGAGGAGTGGGGCCCTGAGCTCTTGGCTCCTCTGGGCCGGAGGTTGGGAGGCCACAATTTTCATTTCCATCCTCCAGAACTCTACAGAAAGCGTTCAGGGAACAAAAGCTCCCCAAATCGAGCCCCTGGTAAGGGCGGTGCAATTCCACCTCAGGCAAAGACACTTGAGAATCACTACAACAGGCCCCTCTCCCAGAAGATCAACAAGAAATTCAGCCAAGACCAAGTTCACTTACCAAGGAGAACAGCGGAATTCCAGAGGAGGAGAAAGCAAAGTATGAAATTCATGGCTTTCTCCCCATGATTCTTTAGTCTTGCAGTTAATTTATTTATTTTATTTTGTTTTCTTCTGCTAAATTTTTTTAACTTTCACCCTTTCCTCTTTTAATGTTTTTTGAATAGTTTATCTTAACAATACCTTTCATAAAAAAATAATCTTTTTTTTTAAAGATTTTTTATTTATTTATTTGACAGAGAGAGATCACAAGTAGGCATAGAGGCAGGCAGAGAGAGAGAGAGAGGGGGAAGCAAGCTCCCTGCTAAGCAGAGAGCCCGATGCGGGACTCAATCCCAGGACCCTGAGATCATGACCTGAGCCGAAGGCAGCGGCTTAACCCACTGAGCCACCCAGGTGCCCCCATAAAAAAATAATCTTTTTTGAACCTTCATTATTATAGTCATATTTCATCCTTCATTGTATCAAACTTTATTTTTTGTATACACATAGGATGTTTTCTTCTAAAAAATTTGGGAATTTTTGTACAATTTTTGGGTACAAATTTTGGTACAACTTCTTTTAATAGATCAAAATATACCCTAAATCTAGCTCCAGGCTTGTTCTAGATTCCAGGCTGAGCAAATTCTCTCCACCTTGTTTTTCTTTATTCTCCCAACCAACTTACTTTATCAACTCCTTTTTTAGAAATTAAAAATTTTTTTTTTCATCTTTATAGGCATATTCCATCCCTTCATTGTGTTTACCCTTATATATGTTTTTCATTCTTTAAAATTCTGGGAGGTAGTTTCTTTTAAGAGACCAAAATCCTCCCAAAATTAAGTAGGTGACCCTGTTCTACTCACTAGTCTAATATATATATATATATATATATATATATATATATTTTTTCTCTCCTTTTTATATTTTTTCTTTATTTGTTTTCTTTTTAAATTTTTTTTTCTGAACTTCTTTTTATCCCCTTTCTCCCCCGCACAATTTGGGGACTCTTCTGATTTGGTTAAAGCACATTTTTCTGGTGTTTTTTTTGCCACCCTTTTAGTATTATATTTGCCCCTTCATATATTATTACTTGGACAAAATGACAAGGTGGAAAAACTCAACACAAAGAAAAAGAACAAGAGGCAGTGCCAAAGGCTAGGGACCTAATCAATATGGACATTGGTAATATGTCAGATCTAGAGTTCAGAATGATGATTCTCAAGGTTCTAGACGGGCTCAAAAAAGGCATGGAAGATAGTAAAGAAACCCTCTCTGGAGAGATGAAAGCCCTTTCTGGAGAAATAAAAGAACTAAAATCTAACCAAGTTGAAATAAAAAAAGCTATTAATGAGGTAAAATAAAAAATAGAGGCTCTTGGAGCGCCTGGGTGGCTCAGTGGGTTAAGCTGCTGCCTTCGGCTCGGGTCATGATCTCAGGGTCGTAGAATTGAGTCCCGCATCAAGCTCTCTGCTCAGAAGGGGCCTGCTTCCCTTCCTCTCTTTCTGCCTGCCTCTCTGCCTACTTGTCCTACTTGTGATTTCTCTCTGTCAAATAAATAAAATATTTTTTAAAAAATGGAGGCTCTTACTGCTAGGATAAATGAGGAATAAGAAAGAATTAGTGATATAGAAGACCAAATGACAGAGAATAAAGAAGCTAAGGAAAAGAGAGACAAACAAACACTGGACCACTTGGGGAGAATTCGAGAGATAGTGACACCATAAGATGAAACAACATTAGAATAATTGGGATTCCAGAAGAAAAGGAAAGAGAGAGAGGTATATTGGAGAGAATTATTGTGGAGACATTCCATAATATGGAAAAGGGAACAAGCATCAAAACCCAGGAGGTGCAGAGAAGTCCCTCCAAATCAATAAGAATAGATTCACACCCCATCACCTAATAGTAAAATTTACAAGTCTTAGCAACAAAGAGAAAATCCTGAAAACAGCCCAGGAGAAGAAGTCTGTAACATACAATGATAAAAATAGTATGATCTCCCTGATATGAGGAAGTGGTGATGCAACATGGAGGCTTAAGTGGGTAGAAGAATCAATGAAACAAGATGGGATTGGGAGGGAGACAAACCATAAGTGACTCTTAATCTCACAACAAACTGGGGGTTGCCGGGGGGGGGGGGTTTGGGAGAAGGGGGTGGGATTATGGACATTGGGGAGGGTATGTGATTTGGTGAGTGCTGTGAAGTGTGTAAACCTGGTGATTCACAGACCTGTACCCCTGGGGATAAAAATATATGTTTATAAAAAATAAAAAATTAAAAAAAAAAAAAAATATTAGATTGGCAGTGGACTTATCCACAGAAACCTGGCAGGCCGGAAAGAGCTGGCATGATATAGTCAGAGCATTAAATGAGAAAAACATGCAGCCAAGAATACTATATTCAGCTAGGCTATCATTGAAAATGGAAGAGAGATAAAAAGCTTCCAGGACAAACAAAAGCTGAAAGAATTTGCAAACACCAAACCAGCTCTACATGAAATATTGAAAGGGGTCCTCTAAGCAAAGAGAGACCCTAAAAGAAGTAGATCAGAAAGGAACAGAGACAATATACAGTAACAGTCACCTTACAGGTAATACAATGGCACTAAATTCGTATTTCTCAATAGTTACCCTGAATGTAAATGGGCTAAATGCCCCAATCAAAAGACACAGGGTATCAGAATGAATTAAAAAGAAAAAATCAATATGCTGCCTACAAGAAACTCATTTTATACCCGAAGTCACCTCCAGATTTAAAGTGAGGGCGTGGAAAACAATTTACCATGCTAATGGACATCAAAAGAAAGCTGGGGTGGCAATCCTTACATCATACATTTAGATTTTAAGCCAAAAACTATAATAAGAGATGAAGAAGGACACTACACCATACTCAAAGAGTCTGTCCAACAAGAAGATCTAACAACTTTAAATATCTATGCCCCTAACATGGGAGCAGCCAACTCTATAAACCAATAATAACAAAATCAAAGAAACACATTGAAAATAATACAATAATAGTAGGGGATTTTAACACTCCCCTCACTGAAATGGACACATCATCCAAGCAAAAGATCAACAAGGAAATAAAGGCCTTAAATGACACACTGGATCAGATGGACATCACAGATATATTCAGAACATTCCATCCCAAAGCAACAGAATACACATTCTTCTCTAGTGCACATGGAACGTTCTCCAGAATAGATCACATGCTGGGTCATAAATCAGGTCTCAACTGGTATCAAAAGATTGGGACCATTCCCTGCAAATTTTCAGACCACAATGCTCTGAAGCTAGAACTCAATCACAAGAGGAAATTTGGAAAGAACTCAAATACATGGAGACTAAACAGCATCCTTCTAAAGAATGAATGGGTCAACCAGGAAATTAAAGAAGAATTGAAAAAATTCATGGAAACAAATGATAATGAAAACACAACTGTTCAAAATCTGTGGGACATAGGAAAGGCAATCCTGAGAGGAATATATATAGCAATACAAGCCTTTCTCAAGAAACAAGAAAGGTCTGAAGTACACAACCTAACCCTACACCTAAAGGACCTGGAGAAAAAACAAGAAAGAAACCCTAAAAGAAACCCTAAACCCAGCAGGAGAAGAGAAATCATAAAGATCAGAGCAGAAATCAATGAAATAGAAACCAAAAAAAAAAAAAAAAAAAAGAACAAATCAATGAAACTAGGAGCTGGTTCGTTGAAAGAATGAATAAGATTGATAACCCCCTGCCCAGACTTAACAAAAAGAAAAGAGAAAGGACCCAAATAAATAAAATCATGAAGGAAAGAGGAGACATCACAACCAACACCAAAGAAATATGAACAATTATAAGAATATTCTATGAGCAACTCTACGGCAAAAAATTTGACAATCTGGAAGAAATGGATGCATCCCTAGAGACATATAAACTACCACAACTGAACCAGGAAGAAATATAAAACCTGAAAGGACCCATAAGCAGTAAGGAGAATGAAGCAGTCATCAAAAATCTCCAAACAAACAAGAGCCCAGGGCCAGACGGCTTCCCAGGGGATTTCTACCAAACATTTAAAGAAGAATTAATTCCTATTTTCCTTAAACTGTTCCAAAAAATAGAATTGGAAGGAAAACTTCCAAACTCATTTTATGAGGCCAGCATCACCTTGATCCCAAAACCAGACAAGAATCCCATCAAAAAAGAGAATTACAGACCAATATCCTTGATGAACACAGATGCGAAAATTCTCACCAAAATGCTAGCCAATAGGATCCAACAGTACATTAAGAGGATTATTCATCATGACCAAGTGGGATTTATTCCAGGGCTGCAAGCCTGGTTCAACATTGGCAAATCAATCAATGTGATATAATAGATTAATGAAAGAAGGAACAAGAACCATATGATACTCTCAATAGATGCTGAAAAAGCATTTGACAAAGTACAACATCCCTTCTTGATCAAAACTCTTCAAAGTGTAGGGATAGAGGGTACATACCTCAATATTATCAAAGCCATTTATGAAAAACTCACTGCAAATATCATTCTCAATGGAGGAAAAACTGAAAACTTTTTCGCTAAGATCAGGAACATGGCAGGGATGTCCATTATCATCACTTCTATTCAACATAGTACTAGAAGTCCTAGCCTCAGCAATCAGACAACAAAAAGAAGTCAAAGTCATCCGAATTGGCAAAGAAGAAGTCAAACTATCACTCTTTGCAAATAATATGATACTATATGTGGAAAATCTGAAAGACTCCACTCCAAAACTGCTAGAACTTGTACAAGAACTCAGTAAAGTGTCAGGATATAAAATCAATGCACAGAAATCAGTTGTATTTCTATACACCAACAACAAGACAGAAGAAAGAGAAATTAAGGAGTCAGTCCCATTTACAATTGCACCCAAAACCATAAGATACCCAGGAATATACCTAAACAAAGAGGCAAAGAATCTATACACAGAAAACTATAAGGTACTCATGAACGAAATTGAGGAAGACACAAAGAAATGGAAAAATGTTCCATGCTCCTGGATAGGAAGAACAAATATTGTGAAAATGTCTATGCTACTTAAAGCAATCTACACATTTAATGCAATCCCTATCAAAATCCCACCCATTTTTTTCAAAGAAATGGAACAAATAATGCTAAAATTTATATGGAACCAGAAAAGACCTCGAATAGCCAAAGGAATATTGAAAAAGAAAACCAAAGTTGGTAGCATCACAATTCCAGACTTCAAGCTCTATTACAAAGCTGTCATCATCAAGACAGTATGGTACTGGCACAAAAACAGACACATAGATCAGTGGAACATAATAGCCCAGAAACAGACCCTCAACTCTATGGTCAACTAATCTTTGACAAAGCAGGAAAGAATGTCCAAGAGAAAAAAGACAGTCTTTTCAACAAATGGTGTTGGGAAAATTGGACATCCACATGCAGAAAAATTAAATTGGACCATTTTCTTACACCACACATTAAAATAGACTCAAAATGGATGAAGGACCTCAATGTGAGAAAGGAATCCATCAAAATCCTTGAGGACAACACAGGCAGCAACCTCTTTGACCTCAGCTGCAGCAATTTCTTCCTAGAAATTCTGCCAAAGGCAAGGGAAGCAAGGGAAAAAATCAACTATTGGTATTTCATCAAGATCAAAAAGGAAACAGTTACCTAGACCAAAAGACAATAGATAGAATGGGAGAAGATATTTGCAAATTATATACCAGATAAAGGGCTAGTATCCAAAATCTATAAAGAGATTAGCAAACTCAACACCCAAAGAAAAAATAATCCAATCAAGAAATGGGCAGAGGACATGAACAGACATTTCCACAAAGAAGACATCCAGATGGCCAACAGACACATGAAAAAATGCTCCCCTTCACTCGGCATCAGGGAAATACAAATCAAAACCACAATGAGATACTACCTCACACCAGTCAGAATGGCCAAAATTAACAAGTCAGGAAATGACAGATGCTGGCGAGGATGTGGAAAAAGGGGAACCCTCCTACATTGTTGGTGGGAATGCAAGCTGATGCAACCACTCTGGAAAACAGCATGGAGGTTCCTCAAAAAGTTGAAAATAGAGCTACTCTATGACCCAGCAATTGCACTACTGGTTATTTACCCTAAAGATACAAACGTTGTGATCTAAAGGGGCACATGCACCCGAATGTTTATAGCAGCAATGTCCACAATACCCAAAAAATGGAAAGAACCTAGATATCCATCAACAGATGAATGGATAAAGAAGAGGTGGTATATATATACAATGGAATACTATGCAGTCATCAAAAGAAATGAAATCTTGCCATTTGTGATGATGTGGTTGGAACTAAATGGTATTATGCTTGGCGAAATAAGTCAAGTGGAGAAAGACAACTATCATATGATTTCCCTGATATGAGGAAGTGGAGATGCAATGTAGGGGGCTTGGGGGGTGTAGGAAAAGAATAAATGAAACAAGATGGGATCGGGAGGGAGGCAAACCATAAGAGACTCAATCTCACAAAACAAACTGAGGGTTGCTGGGGGGAGTGGGGTTGAGAGAGGGTGGTGGGGTTATGGACATTGGGGAGGGTATGTGCTATGGTGAGTGCTGTGAAGTATGTAAAGCAATTCACAGTACCTCTGGGGATAAAAATACATTATATGTTTATAAAAAATTTAAAAAATTAATTAAAAAATTTAGAATTGTATTTGTTTCAGATGTAGGGTTTAATGATTTGTCAGTTGCATAGAATACCGAGTGTTTATTACATCACATGCCCTTCTTAATGCCCATCACCCAGTTACCCCATTCTCCCTGCACCTCTCCTCCAGAAAACCTTGGTTTTTTTCCCTAGAGTTAAGAATTCTTATTCTTTGTCTCTCTCTCTGATATTGTCTTATTTTATTCTTCTTTCCCTTCCTCTATGTTCATCTGTTTTGTTTCTTAAATTCCACATGAGTGAAATCATATGGTATTTGCCTTTCTCTGACTGCCTCATTTCGTTTAACATAATACCCTCTAGTCCCATTCACATCCTCACAAATGGCAAGATTTCATTCTTTTTGATAGCTGAGTAATATTCCATTGTACATATACACACCACATCTTCTTTATCCATTTATCCGTTGAAGGGCATCTCATCTCTTTCCATAGTTTGGCTATTGTGGATATTGCTGCTGTAAACATTGGAGTGCAAGTGCCCCTTCGAATCACTGTTTGTACCCCTTGGGTAAATCCCTAGTAGTGCAATTGCTGGGAACCTTCCTACTGTTTTCCAGAGTGGCTGCACCAGTTTGCATTCCCACCAACAGTGTGAGAGTGTTCCCCTTTCTCCAAATCCTTGCCAACATTCGTTGTTTCCTGACTTGTTCATTTGCCAGTTATGACTAGTCTGAGGTGGTATCTCATTGTGTGTTTGATCTGTGTTTCCCTGATGCCAAATGATGTTGAGCATTTTCTCATATTTCTGCTGACCATTTGTATATCTTCTTTGGAGAAATGTCTGTTCATGTCTTCTGCCATTTGTTGAATCTTTTTTTTTTCTTTTTTGGATGTTGAGTTTGATAAGTTCTTTTTTTAAAAAAGATCTTTATTATTTATTTATTGCAATAAGGCAAGAATGAGAGAGATAGAGCACACAAGCAGGGGGATCAGCAGGCAGAGTGTGAAGCAGGCTCTTCATTGAGCAGGGAGCCTGATGTGGGGCTTGATCCTGGGATTCCAGAATCATGACCTGAGCCAAAGACAGACACTTAACTGACTGAGTGAATCAGGCACCCTGAGTTTGATAAGTTCTTTATAGATTTTGGATACTAGCCCTTTATCTGATAAGATATTTGCAAATATCTTCTACCATTCCATAGGCTGTCCTTTAGTTTTTTTGACTATTTCCATAACTGTGCAAAAGCTTTTTATTTTGATGAAGACCCAATAGTTCATTTTTGTTTTTGTTTCCATTGGCTTCAGAGACATGTATAGCAAGAATTTGTTGTGGCCAAGATGACAAGTTGCTTCCTGTGTTCTCCTCTAGGATTTTGATGGATTCCTTTCTCACATTTAGGTCTTCATACATTTTGAGTTTATTTTTGTGTATGGTATAAGAAAATGGTCCAGCTTCATTCTTCTGTATGTGACTGTCCAATATTCCCAACACCATTTGTTGAAGAGACTGTGTTTTCCCCATTGGATATTCTTTACTACTTTGTCAAAGATTAGTTGACCATTGAGTTAAGAGTCCACTTCTCAGCTCTCTATTCTGTTCCATTGATCTATATGTCTGTTTTTGTGCCAGTACCATACTGTGATGGTTACAGCTTTGGAATAGAGCTTGAAGTCTGGAATGATGATACTTCTGGCTTTGGTTTACCTTTTCAACATTCCGTTAGCTATTTGGGGTCTTTTCTGGTTCTGTACAGATTTTTGGATTATTTACTCCAGCTCTGTGAAAAATGTTGATGGTATTTTGATAGTGATTGAATTGAACGTGTAGATTGCTTTGGATAGCATAGACAGTTTAACAGTATTTGTTCTTTCAATCCATGAGCATGGAATACTTTTCTATTACTATGTCTCTTCCTCAATTTCTTTCATAAGTATTCTATAGTTTTCAGAGTACAGATCCTGTATCTATTTGTTTAGGTTTGTTCCTACGTATCTTATGGTTTTTGTTGTAATTGTTAAAAGGATCAATTCTTTGATTTCTTTTTCTTCTGCTTCATTTTAAGTGTATAGAAATGCAACTGATTTCAGGGCATTGATTTTACATACTGCCACATTGCTGAATTCCTGTATCAGTTCTAGCAATTTTGGGGTGGAGTCTTTTGGGTTTTCCACATGCAGTATCATGTCATCTGCAAAGATTGAAAGTTTGACTTCTTTGCCAATTTGGATGCTTTTAACTTCTTTTTGTCGCTTTATTGCTGAGGCTAGGACTTCTAGTACTATGTTGAACAACAGTGGTGAGAATGGACATCCCTGTCGTGTTCCTAACCTTAGGGGAAAAGCTCTTAGGTTTACCCTGATGAGGGTGATATTCACTGTGAGTTTTTTGTAGGTGGCTTTTATGATATTAAGGTATGTTCCCTCGATCCCTACATGGTGGAGAGTTTTAATCAGGAAAGGTTGCTGTATTTTGCAAAATGCTTTTTATGCATCTATTGACAGGATTATATAGGTTTTTTATCAATCACATTAAATCAATCACATCAATTGATTTGCCAATGCTGAACTATTCTTGCAGCCCAGGGGAAAAAAAAAATTCCACTTGGTCCTGGTGAATAATCCTTTTAATGTATTGTTGGATCCTATTAGTTAATGTCTTGGGAATTTTTGCATCCATGTTCATCAGGGATATTGGTCTATAATTCTTTCTGGTGGGGTCTTTGTCTGGTTTTTGGACCAAGGTAATGTGTGCTTCATAGAATGACTTTGGAAGTTTTCCTTCCATTTCTATTTTTAGAAACAGTTTTAGAAGAATAGGTATTAATTCTTTTTTAAATGTTTGGTAGAGGGACACCTGTGTGGCTCAGTGGGGTAAGCATCTGCCTTCAGCTCAGATCATGATCCCATGAGACCCTCATCAGGCTCCTTGTTCAGTAAGGACTACATCTTCCTTATCCATTAGTCTGTTGAAGGGCATCTTGGTTCTTTCCACAGTTTGGCGGCCGTGGCCATTGATGCTATAAACATTGGGGTACAGATGGCCCTTCTTTTCACTAAATCTGTATCTTTGGGGTAAATACCCAGTAGTGCAATCTCAGGGTCATAGGGAAGATCTATTTTTAATTTCTTAAGGAATCTCCACACTGTTCTTCAAAGTGGCTGCACCAACTTGCATTCCCACCAACAGTGTAAGAGGGTTGCCCTTTCTCCAGATCCTCTCCAACACATGCTGTCTCCTGTCTTGCTAATTTCGACCATTCTAATTGGTGTAAGGTGGTATCTCAATGTGGTTTTAATTTGAATCTCCCTGAGGGCTAGTGATGATTAACATATTTTCATGTGTCTAATAGCCATTTGTATGTCTTCATTGGAGAAGTGTCTGTTCATATCTTCTGCCCATTTTTTGATATGATTGTCTGTTTGTATGTGTTGAGTTTCAGGAGTTCTTTATAGATCCTGGATATCAACCTTTTGTCTGTACTGTCATTTGCAAATATCTTCTCCCATTCCGTGGGTTGCCTCTTTGTTTTGTTGACTGTTTCCTTTGCTGTGCAGAAGTTTTTGATTTTGATGAAGTCCCAAAAGTTCATCTTTGCCTTTGTTTCCTTTGCCTTTGGAGACACATCTTGAAAGAAGTTGCTGTGGTTGATATTGAAGAGGTTACTGCCTATATTCTCCTCTAGGGTTCTGATGGATTCCTGTCTCACGTTGATGTCTTTTATCCATTTTGAGTTGATCTTTGTGTACAGTGTAAGAGAATGGTAGAGTTTCATTCTTCTACATATAGCTGTCCAGTTTTCCCAGCACCATTTATTGAAGAGACTGTCTTTTTTCCACCGTATATTTTTTCCTGTTTTGTCGAAGATTAATTGACCATAGACTTGATGGTTCATATCTGGGCTCTCTACTCTGTTCCACTGGTCTATGTGTCTGTTCTTATGGCAGTACCATGCTGCCTTGGTGATCACAGCTTTGTAGTAAAGCTTGAAATCAGGTAACGTGATGCCCCCAGTTTTGTTTTTGTTTTTCAACATTTCCTTAGCGATTCAGGGTCTCTTCTGATTCCATACAAATTTTAGGATTATTTGCTCCAGCTCTTTGAAAAATATCGGTGGAATTTTGATTGGAATGGCATTAAAAGTATAGATTGCTCTAGGCAGTATAGACATTTTAACAATGTTTATTCTTCCAATCTAAGAGCATGGTATAGTCTTCCATCTTTTTTGTGTCTTCTTCAATTTCTTTCATGAGTGTTCTTCAATTTCTTTCATTGGTTAGGTTTGTTCCGAGTTATCTTATGGCTCTTGGTGCTATAGTAAATGGAATAGATTCTCTAATTTCCCTTTCTGTATTTTCATTGTTAGTGTATAAGAAAGCCACTGATTTCTGTACATTGACTTTGTATCCTGTCACATTTCCAGCTTCCTTTTGATGTCCATTAGCATGACTGTCTTGCTGGATAAAGTACTCTTGGCTGTGCATTTTTTCCATTTAACACAATGATTGTATCATGCCCGTCCTTTCTGGTCTGCCAGGTCTTTGTGGGCTCATCTGCTGCCCGACTTACGTTTCTACACTTGTAGGTTAAGTAACTCTTTTCCTATGCTACTTTCAAGATTTTCTTCTTATCTCTGAAATGTGCGAGCTTCACTATTATATGTCAAGGTATTGACCTATTTTTATTGAATTTGAGGGGAGCTCTCTGTGTCTCCTGGATTTGAATGCCTGTTTCCTTCTCCAGATTAGGGAAGTTCTTGGTTGTAATTTGTTCAAATATACCTTGTGCCCCTTTCTTTCACTCCTCTTCTTCTGGGACCCCATTATTCAAACGTTATTGGGGTGCCTGCGTGGCTCAGTGGGTTAGGCCTCTGCCTTTGGCTCAGGTCATGATCTCAGAGTCCTGGGATGGAGCCCACATCAGGCTTTCTGCTCAGCAGGGAGCCTGTTTTCCCCTCTCTCTGCCTGGCTCTACCTACTTGCAATCTCTCTCTCTCTGTCAAATAAATAAACAAAATCTTTAAAAACAAACAAACAAACAAACAAACAAACAAACAAAAGGAGTATTATTTTGCTTTATGATGCTTCTCATTTCATGAATTTTTCCTTCATGATCCAGGAGTTGATTTTCTCTCTTTTTCTAAGCTTCCTTATTCTTCACCTTTTTCTGTTCTATATCACTGACTCTCTTCTGCCTCATTTATCTGAGCAGTTCGAGCCCACATTTTTGATGGCATCTCAGTAACAACCTTTTTTTATTTAGGCCTGATTAGAGTTTAATTCCTTTATTTCTTCAGTAAGGAATTCTCTAGTGTCTTCTCCCCCCCCCCTTTTTTTCCAAGCCAACCTAGTATCTTTATAATTGTTGTTTTGAATTCTAGTTCCAACATCTTACTTATGTCCACATAGATTAAATCTCTGGCAGTGAGTACTGCCTCTTGCTCTTTCTTTTGGTGTGAATTTCTCCATCTCAACATTATGTCTGGAAAAGAATAGATGAAAGAGAAAGAAAAGACAGAAAATGGCAACAACACCACCAGAAAAATACAAACTAAACAAAGGAGAAGAAAACAGAAAGAAACCAAAATAAGAAAAAGTCAATCAAGAAGTAAAAGCAGAACAAAACAATAAACTAGATCCTGGGTATATTTCTATCTGTTTGCTAAAAGAAACTAGATCCCAAAGTAGGAAAGAAAGAAAAACTTATATATATATACAACAAGAAAATAAAATACAATGAAAGGAAATGATACATATATTTAATATATATAAAAATAAAAAGTCAAAAGAAGTAAAAAAAAAGAGTTGATAAATATGAAAATAGCTGAAAAAATAAAAAGATGAAAGAATAATATAAAAACTCATGAATGCTCTATACTGTTTTCCTCAAGAGCTGAAGTGTTGCAGTTCTCTATGATTGGTAAACTTGGCATTAGCTAGTTGCTCCTGCTGGTCTTCTGGGGGAGGGGCCTGTTGTACTGGTTCTCAGGTATCTTTGCGCTGGTGGAATCACACCTCACCCCCTTGCCAGGGTGCTGAGCTCAGTGTAAGTGGCTCTGAAGTGCACTATGTGGCTCTGTTTTGTTCATTGAAGGCTTCTAGCCCCCATTGTGGAGGGGATAAAAATGCCCCCCCACTCTTCAGTGAATCCTCACAGAAAAAGCAGTCAGTCACTCTTATCTCCCTGGTTTCTGCTCAAATGCTATGTTCACCCAGCTTGTGACCACATCTGTTTATCTCAGGCATGCAACCCAAACTTTATGGACACCTGTAGCACAAAATTGCACTATTGCTCCCAAGGGAGAGAGGAGTATCTCAACTCGTTTCTGCCTTTTGCTGGGCCCCCACCCAAGAAGAGTTGCATGACCATGTAGCAGTTTGTGGCTTATGGAAACATTGATTAGAAAGTCAGGGCCCAGAATGGCTGCTTTCAGCTGACTTCCTTGCTCTGATACTTGGGAACTCTGCCACACTCATGCACCCCACTTCTTTTTGTCATCCTGATGATCTTGAGACCATGAAACCTGGGATTCTGCCCTGCTTTGCCACCAGAACACATTTAAGCCAAGGATGTCCTCAACTGTAGCAGACTTCCAAATGTTATGATTTTGCACCGTACTTCTCATACTTTCCATTAGTCCGCTTAAGATCTCCCTCCCTTCCATGGGTTATCTTCCAATATATTACCCCATATTCACATCTCTGCACCTCCTACCTTACAAAAAGTGGTTTCTTTTCTATTTGTAGAATGTCAGAATTTTTTCCCCATCAGATCTCCCCTTACTTCTTCACCATCTTAACTCCTACCCCTAAAGAGCCTATATTATTTTTAATAGACCCCTTTATTTGAGGGTTTGCTAAGACCATTTAGTGTCCCAAAGAGGATCTCACTCAGCACCTAGTTTCAGGCTGATTGGAAGTTAGACCCTCAGGCAGCAGCTTTTAAGGAATGCAAATATACAGTCTTGTACATAAGCATAAGCCCACTGGGCTCTCTAGCTGGGTGATTTGAAGGTGTCCATTGGGCAACAGTCATAAAAATCAGTGTATAAGCTCCTTTCTGGAAGATGCCAGTGAGTTGATGCAATGTAGTTGAAGAGTAAAATGATGGCATCTCAAAGTTTATGTTCCCTGAAAGTACTTCCATAGCTTCTAGATGTACACCAAACCTGATGACTGCTCCTGAGGCCAAGATTAGCAAGTATGCCTCTTTTGTAGAAAGGCTGAGGATGTTTCAGTTCTATCTGTTCAGTGCCTTGGAGTGGTAGTCTGCCAATAAATCAATCTCTGATTGTTACAGTCCCATGGGACCCAAGAATGAAAACTCCTCTGGCCTCTAGACTACAGTGATCAAGCGGTGGCTGCTGATCCCTGGTGGCAGCTGCAAAAACTGGGGCACCAGACATGCATAAAAATGTCATCTCTGAGAGTTACTGATGCTCTGGAGCATGGTAGAGGGATAGGGCAAAGATGGCACCCACTGGTTGGAACAAAACAAGGGGGAGTGCAAAAATGGCACTCATTAAAAAAGGAGGGGAAAAAAGAAAATAAAAAAATTATAAAATGGAATTAAACAAAGAAAAAAAGAAAGTGGGTGGAATATAGTGCCCACTGGCTTTAGCAAGCCAGAAAGAGAGCAGAAAGCCTGTTCCTACCAGCCTCCATTATTAGAGATTTTCCCAGAAGTCCCCTTCCACTCAAAGCAGTGCTTTAAAATTAGAAAATGAATCTTTTCACATAATTTCTGTGTGCTTTTCAAAGGGCTTCTTCTGCACTATGCCATGGAGTAGGTGAGTCTGCATGTGAGCACTTTAAAAGCCATTCCTAGACTTCAGCCACATTGGTCTTCAAAACCAGATGTTTTGGGGGCTTTGCTGTCAATTGGTGGTCCTAAAAGTTGGTTTCCCAATGTGAGTACAAATCTTTACTCCTCAGGGAGAAGCTTCAAGTTGTAAATTCCTTCATGATTGTGGGTCACCATGCCGGGGGTGGGATTTTTGGCTAAATTGTGTCTTAGCTTTCCCTACTCACTTTGATGTGGTTTCCCTCCTGCTTTCCTGATGTAAAGAGGTCACCTGCTTTTATTTATTTTTTTCCCTGAGGAAATTGTTCCATATATAGCTGTAGATTTGAAATATTAGTGGAAGAAGATGAGTTCAGGATCTTCCTAATTCACCATCGAACAAGAACCCTAAAGTCACTTTTATTATATTTATAGAATATTTTAAAATAATTTTAAGATAATTTGAGGTGAAATTCACAAACAACCATTAAATTAGTTCTTTTATTTCTTTTCATTTTATTTAAAATTAGTCACTCTAAAGTGATTTCAGTGGCATTTAGTACATTCACAATGCCGTGCAACCACCATCTCTATCTAGTTGTGAAACATTACTGCAACTCCAAAGTAAAATCCCTTACTTATTAATCAGTTTGTCCCCACTCACCTCTTTTTTCTCAAATTCTGGAAACCACCAATCTGCATTCTATCTCTACAAATTTATATATTCTGAATATTTCATAAAATTGGAATATATTATGTGAATTTTTGTGTTGGATTCTTTCACTTAGCATATTTTTGATATTCATGTTTTTGGAACATATATTGGTACTTTACTCCTTTTTAATGGATATATATATGTGTATATATATAATGGATATATATATATATATATATATATACACACAGAAAGTATGATATATATCATACTTTGTTTATCCATTCATCTGCTGATAGACATTGGATTGCTTTCCCCTTTGGGCTATTGTGAATTGTGCTGCTATAAACATTGTGTGTAAACATTTGTTTGAATCCTTGTTTCCAATTCTTTTGGTTATATGCCAACAAGTAGAATTGTAGGGTCATAGGTAATTCTGTGTGAAACTTTTTGAGGAGCTATCAAACTATTCAGCATAACAGTTGAACCATTTTATATTCTTAATATCCATGTATAAGGGTTCTAATTTCTTCACATTCTCACCAATACTTATTATTTTCCATTGTTTTGACAGTAACTATCTTAGTGAGTGTGAAGTAGTGCCTCATTGTGGTTTTGATTTTCATTTCCTTAGTGATTAATAATGTTGAGTATCTTTTCATGTGCTTGTCATTTGTATACCTTCTTTTGAGGAATGTCCAAGATTTTGTCAATTTTTTAGGTTGGGTTGACCTTTTGTTGTCGAATTGTAGGAGTTCCTTTATTTTGTATATTAGATTCTTATTAGGTATCTGATTTTAAATATTATCTACCATTGTGTAGGTTGTCTTTCTTACTTTGTTGATTATTCCCTCAGTGCACAAAAAGTTTTAATTTTGATGCAGTCTAATTTATCTTTTGTTTCTTTTGGGGCTTTTTTTTTTATAATTTTTTATTTTTTATAAACATATATTTTTATCCCCAGGGGTACAGGTCTGTGAATCACCAGGTTTACACACTTCACAGCACTCACCAAAGCACATACCCTCCCCAATGTCCATAATCCCACCCCCTTCTCCCAAACCCCCTCCCCCCATCAACCCTCAGCGCTCCGCTCGCCCTGTCGTGGGGTTTTTTTTTTTTTTTTTTGGTCATATCTAAGAATCTATTGTTAATCCAAGTTCTGGAAATTCACCTTGTGTTTTTCTCCAAGACTTTGATGACTTTAGGTCTTACATTTTGACCATTAATGTTTGAATATGATGTAAGATAGATGTCCAACTTCATTCTTTCACAGGGCAAAATTCAGTTGTTCCACCATTATTTATCAAAATGACTATATTCCTGAGGAGTGGCAATATGGCAGAGAAGTAGAAGATGCTGTTCCAGCCAGTCCCCTAAAGTGAGCTAAATATCTACCAGAACACTCTGAACACCCATGAAATCAGCTTGAGATGTAGGATTATACACTTCTGGATCTCTACAGGGGCAGAAGACACCAGTGGAGAGGTAAAGTGGAGTGGAAATGTATGAACTGATATCAGAAGATAAATAGAAGGGAGAGGGAGCCACAAGAAGTGACCCACTGGAAAGTCATACCCCAATATGAAAGTGCCCTGTGGTTGGGGACCAGATTTAACTTGGAGTCTGGTTAAAAGCACTCAAAAAGAGCAAAAGATCTTAAGGGGCAACTGGTGGAATCAGGTGGTCACAGGCAGGGGCCTAAGCCCACATTTCCAGCACTATCACACTGTGTGACCACCTTTGCCATAGAGTCTGGTGGGGCCTCCAGACCATGGTCCCTGCACCATGGCTTTCTGTTGCTTGCACCACCACTTGACTGGGTGCACTCCTGCCCACATATGAGAAAGCCTGGTGTGGGTGCCAGCCAGTGGTCTCTAGGACTGCAGCCTTTTGTGACTGGATGTGGGGTCTGAATGTTCCCAGCCCATGCCTGAGAGAACCAAGCATGGTTCTGGTCAGGATAACTTGACCAGCAATCTTCCATGACCTACATGACCACTGGGTCTGAGTGTACTTGGCCTTGGGCCTGGAAACTCCACAGCAGTCCTGGCAAAGGCAGCCACCAGAAGCGGGCTCCCTGGACCATATTGCTTGTGGTTTTAGTGGCATGGGGATGGTGCAGAGACAAGTGGGGGCCTTGGGTGACCACTGGGATGGTGGCTGGGCGTGCACACCACCTGTGGGTGATTGTGCTGTTCAGCGGAGTTTGCAGAGGGGGAATCTGTATTTTCCAGACCACAGGGGCAGTCTGTGGCTTCTCTCTGAGATGGAGGTCTGGATACAGATGGATTCTTTGTTTGCTCTGACCCTCTGAAAAGCTGCAAAAAGCTGCCAAAGAATAAAAACTTCCAGAGAACAAAAGCCTGAAAAAGCTGTTTCCACAGAGTCCAGCCCCTTGATAACACAGAGGGCTACTCAACCCAAGCAAGACTGATGGGAGAACAATGCAGCTGGCCCAGCCCCCAGAAGGCAAGCCAAAAAAATGAGAGGACAACCACCACAGGGTCCCCATAAAACTGTAAAACCCCAACATCAGGGGAAAACAATCTATTAATCTCCTGGTATTGCCCTAAAACCTGTATATTTCATAGATACAACTTTTTTAAGAAATTTCTTTTAAATGTTTAGCCTACTTATCATTACAACTAGAGATTTAATACAACATATTCCATAATATTTCATCTTGAATTTTTTTCATACATATACCTGTTTCTTTTTCTTTTTCTTTTTTAAGTATACATATAGATATAAGCCTCAAGGTAATCTTTTTTCCCTATACAATCCTACCCTTATATATAAACCAGTTTTAATTTCACTGTATCTCTGGAAAGTTGAGTCCTTTAACAAAGATATCAAGATACACCCAGGAAGAACCAAAATAACCTTCCTCACCCACTTCGAGAATTTATAACCATCCTCCTATCTTATTATTCTGTCAATGTTTCTGTGTATTTGTTTTTGCTCTGGTATTAGATAAATCTTATTCTTGGGGTTATTTTGGCCGGGTTCTTTTTTTTTTTTTTTTCTTCTCATTTACTTTGTCAGTCTTTTTGTTAGTTTGATTTTGTTTATATGCATTATAAATCTTATTTTTGAGGCTTATTTTGGCTAGGTTTTCTTTCTTCCCCCTCTTTTTCTCTTTTTTTCTTTTTCTTTCTTTTTGGTGGTGACTTCTGATCACTCCAAAACATTCCAGGCTACACCTTGCCTGGATCATGGTTGATATATTCAACTATACATCCTCTCAACCACCTCTCACCAAAATGACTAGGAGAAGGAACACCCAACAGAGGAAAATTTCAGAGACTGTGTCCTCTGCCACAGAACTATTGGATATGGACATGAACGTATATTGGAAAGGGATTTCAGAATAACAATTATTCGGGCAATGCTAAGTTGGAGAAAACCATTAGTGACAACATGGACTCTCTAAGGGTGGAAGTAAGAAGTGATTTCTGCCACCTGGTAGAATTTAAAAATGCTATCAATGAGATCCAATCTTATCTAAATTCTCTAATAGCTAGGGTAGCCAAAGTAGAAGATAGAATTAGTGATCTAGAGGACAAACTTATAGAGAAGAAAGATCAGGAGGAGGCCTGGAACAAACAGCTTAGAAGCCATGAACACAGAATTAGGGAAATAAATGATGCCATGAAACGTTCCAATGTCAGAATTATCAGGATCCCTGAGGGAGTGGAGAAAGAAAGAAGACTAAAAGATATAGTAGAATGAATTCTGGATGAAAATTTCCCCAGTCTGGGGGAATGTAACAACTGTTCCTGTCCTAGAGACAGAAAGGACACTTACCTGGATCAATGAATATAGAAAGACCGCCAGGAACTTAATTGTGAAATTCAAAAATCATAATTTAGGACAAGAGGTCCTTTGGGCAGCTATGGGGATAAGATTCCTTTCTTACAGAGGAAGGTCCATCAGAAGAATGTCAGACCTGTTCACAGAAACCTGGCAAGCCAGAAAGGGCTGGCAAGACACTTTCAGGGCACTAAGTGAGAAGGACATGCAGCCAAGAATACTTTATTCTGCAAGACTGACATTCAAAATAGATGGAGAGATAAGGAGCTTCCAAGACCAACAAGGTTTAAAAGAGTATATGACCACCAAGCCGGCACTACAAGAAATATTAAGGGGCATTCTATGAAAGAAGAAAGAACCCAAGAGTGACATAGAACAGAAGTTTACAGAGACAATCTATAAAAACAAGGACTTCATAGGCAACATGATGACAATAAAAGCTTATCTTTCAATAATCACTCTCAATGTGAATGGTCTAAATGCTTCCATAAAATAAAACAGGGTTGCAGACTGGATAAAATGACAGAGTCCATCCATATGCTGTCTACAAGAGACTCATTTGGAACCCAAAGTTACATCCAGACTGAAAGTGAGGGGATGGAGAACCATCTTTCATGCCAATGGGCCTCAAAAGAAAGCTGTGGTTGCAATTCTTATATCAGATAAATTAGATTTTAAGCTAAAGACTGTAGCCAGAGAAAAAGGACACTACAGCATTCTTAAAGGGTCTATCTACCAAAAACATCTAACAGTGGTAAATATTTATGCCCCCAATATGGGAGCAGCCAACTACATAAGCCAAATGTTAACCAAAATAAAGTCATATTGATATAAATACATTAATAGTAGGGAATCTTAACACACCACTCTCAGTAACAGACAGATCATCCAAGAAGAAAATCAATAAAGAAAGAGGAACTTTGAATGACCCTTTGGATCAGATGGACCTCATAGATATATACAGAACATTGTACCTTAAAAGAACAGAATACTCATTCTTCTCCAGTGCACATGGAACTTTCTCCAGAGTAGACCACATACTGGGTCACAAATCAGGGCTCAATTGATACCAAAAGATTGATATTATTCCTTGTATAGTCCCAGACCACAATGCTTTGAAACTGGAACTCAACCACAAGAAAAAGTTTGAAAGGAATTCAAACACCTGGAAGCTAATGACCAACCTGCTCAACAATGTCTAGATCAACCAGAAATCAAAGAAGAACTTAAAGAATTCATGGAAACCAATGAGAATGAAGACACAAGGGTCCAAAACCTATGGGGCATGGCAAATCTGGTCCTAAGGGGGAAATACATAACCATCCAAGCCTCCCTAAAAAAAAAAAAAAAAGAAAAAAGAAAAGAAAAAAGAAAAATCCAGAATACACCAGCTCTTTTTACACCTTTAAGAACTGGGAAATCAACAACAACTTAAGCCAACCCCATGCACAAGAAGGAAAATAATGAAGATTAGAACAGAGATCAATAAGTTAGAAACTAGAAGTACAGTAGAATACATCAATGAAACTAGGAGTTGTTTCTTTGAAAGAATAAAATTGATAAACCACTGTCCAAACTAATCTAAATGAAAAGATAGAGGACCCAAATTAATAAAATTTTGAATGAAAAGTGAGAGATCATGACTAACACCAAGGAAATAGAAACAATCATCAGAAATTATTATGAACAGTTATATGCCAATAAGTTAGGCCATGTAGAAAAAATGGATGCATTCCTGGAGAACTATAAACTTCCAAGACTGAAACAGGAAGACACTGACAATCTGAAGAGGCCAACACTTAGTAATGAGATTGAAGCAGTGATCCAAAACCTCCCAAAAAACAAGAGCCCAGGACCCTGAAGGATTCCCTGGGGAATTCTACCAAACAATTAAAGAAGAAATAATACTTATTCTTCTGAAGCTGTTCCAAATAAAAGAAACAGAAGAAAAACTTCCAGACTCTTTCTATGAAGCCAGCATTACCCTGATCCCCAAACCAGACAAAGATCCCATCAAAAAGGAGAATTTCAGGCCAATATCCCTGATGAATTTGGATGCTAATATTCTCAACAAGATCCTAGCAAATAGGATCCAACAGCACATTAAAAAGATTATCTACCATGACCAGGTGGAATTTATCCCTGGGAAACAAGGGTGGTTCAACATTCCCAAATCAATCAATGTGATAGAACAAATCAATAAGAGAAGAGAGAACCACACGGCCCTCTCAAGTGATGCATAAAAAGCATTTGATAAAATCCAGCATCTGTTCCTGATTAAAACGCTTCAAAGTATAGGGATAGAGGGAACATTCCTCAACTTCATAAAATCTATCTATGAAAAGCTCACAGTGAATATCATTCTCCATGGGGGAAAAGCTGACAGCCTTCCCTTTGAGATCAGGAACATTACAGGGATGCTCATACTTGCCACTGTTGTTCAACATAGTACTAGATGTCTTAGAAACATTTTGTCAGAAAACAAAATGAAATAAAAGCTTTTCAGATTGGCAAAGAACAAGGCAAACTCTCTCTCTTTGCAGATGACATGGTACTTTATGTGGAAAACCCAAAAGACTTCACCCCCAAACTACTAGTACTCATACAGCAATTCAGGAATGTGGCAGGATACAAAATCAATGCACAGAAATCAGTCACTTTCTTATACACTAACAATGAAAATACAGAAAGGGAAATAAGAGAATCAATTCCATTTACTATAGCACCAAGAACTATAGCACTAAGAATAAACCTAACCAAAGAGGTAAAAGATCTATACTCAAGAAACTACAGAAAACTTGTGAAAGAAATTGAAGAAGACACAAAAAGACAGAAAAGCATTCCATGCTCACAGATCAGAAGAATACACATTGTTAAAATGTCTATACTGCCCAGAGCAATCTATACTTTCAATGCCATTCTAATCAATATTCCACAGGCATTTTTCAAAGTGCTAGAACAAACAATCCTAAAATTTGTATGGAACCAGAAAAGACCCTGAATTTCTAAGGAAATGTTGAAAAAGAAAAACAAAACTGGGGACATCATGTTGCCTGATTTCAAGCTTTACGACAAAGCTGTGATCACAAAGATAGCATGGTACTGGCACAAAAACAGACACATAGACCAGTGGAACAGAGTAGAGAGCCCAGATATGGATCCACAACTCTATGGTCAACTAATCTTCAACAAAGCAGGAAAAAAATATCCAGTGGAAAAGACAGTCTCTTCAATAAATAGTACTGGGACAATTGGACAGCATGTATAGAAGAATGAACCCTGACCATTCTCTTACACCATACACAAAAATAAACTTGAAATGGATAAAAGACCTCAACATGAGGCAGGAATCTATCAAAATCTTAGAGGCAGTAACCTCTTCAACATTGGCCACAGCAACTTCTTTCAAGACATGTCTTCAAAAGCAAAGGAAACAAAAGTGAAAATGAACTTTTGGGACTTCATCAAGATCAAAAGCTTCTGCACAGCAAACGAAACAAGTCAACAAAGAGGCAACCCACAGAATGGGAGAAGATATTCACAAATGACAGTACAGACAAAGGGCTGGTATCCAAGATCTGTAAAGGACTCCTCAAACTTGACACTCAAAAAAACAGATAATCATGTCAAAAAATGGGCAGAAGACATCAACAGACACCTCTCCAAAGAATACATACAAATGGCTAACAGACACATGAAAATATGTTCATCATCATTAGCCATCAGGGAAATTCAAATCAAAACACATTGAGATACCACCTTACACCAGTCAGACTGGCCATAATTAACAAGATAGGAAACAACAAGTGTTGGAGAGGGTGTGGAGAAAAGGGAACCCTCTTACACTGTTGGTGGGAATGCAAGTTGGTGCAGCCACTTTGAAAACAGTGTGGAGATTCCTTAAGAAATTAAAGATAGAGCTTTCCTATGACCCTGAAATTGCACTCCTGGGTATTTACCCCAAAGATACAGATGTAGTGAAAAGAAGGGCCATCTGTACCCCAATGTTCATAGCAGCAATGGCCACAGTCGCCAAACTGTGAAAAGAGCCAAGATGCCCTTCAACAGACGAATGGATAAAGAAGATACGGTCCATTTATACAATGAAACATTACACCTCTATCAGAAAGGATATGCCCAACTTTTATATCAATATGGACGGGACTGGAGGAGAATATGTGGAGTGAAATAAGTCAAGCAGAGAGAGTCAATTATCATATGGTTTCACTTACTTGTGGAGCATAAGGAATAACATAAGGACATTAGGAGAAGGAAAGGGAAAGTGAATTGGGGGAAATCGGAGTGGGAGATGAACTATGACAGGCTGTGGACTCCGGGAAACAAACTGAAGGTTTTGGAGGGGAGGATGCTGCGGGAATATGTGAGTCTGGTGGTGGGTATTAAGGAGGTGACCTATTGCATGGAGCACTGGGTGTGGTGCATAAATAATGAATCTTGGAACACCGACAAAACAAATAAAATAAAAGACTGTAGTCGCCCATTGAATTATGCTGGCACCCTTGTTGAAAATCAATTGGCCATAGATATATGAAATTATTTTTGAATTCTCAATTCCATTGCATTTGTTTATATTTTTAGCCTTGTATTTGTACCCCACTGTTCTGATTACTGTTGCTTTGTAGAGAGTTTTGAAATCAGACAGTGCAAGTTGTCCAACTTTGTTCTTCTTTTAAAAGATTATTTTGGCTGTCCAATCTTTTTGCAATTCCATATGAACTTGAAGATCTTTTTTTCCATTTTTCCAAAAAATATCTTTGCAATTTTGATAGGGATTGCATTGAATATGCATGCAGTTTTGGGTAGTATCAACATTGTAACAATAGCAAGTCTTTTATCCATGATATTTTCCCTCTTATTTAGGTCTTATTTATTTTCTTTCAGCAATGTCTTGTAGCTTTTAATGTACAATTCTCTCATCTCCTTGTTAAATTTATTCTTTTGGATATTCTGGTAAATTAGATTATACTCTTAATTTCCTTTTAGATTGTTCATTGCTAGTCTATTGAAACACATCTGAATTTTGTGTGGTGATCTTGTATACCCTACATCTTTGCTAAATTTGTTTATAGTTTTAGCAGGTTCTTTTGTGGATTCTTTGGAATTTTCTATATGTAAGATCATGGCATCTGTAAAAAGAAACTTCTTCTTTTTCAATATGGATAGCTTTTTTTTTTTTCTTGAATATTGCTCTGGCTAGAATGTCCAGTACAATGTTGAATAGCAGTTTTGAAAGCAGGTGTGTAAGTCAGGTTTATCTGGAGAAATAGACCCTTCCATATATATATGGAATGGGCAATACGCTGTCTGTAAATTGGAGACCCAAGAATGCTAGTGGTGTAATTCCAGTCTTAGCCCAAAGGTCTGAGAACCTGATGGTATAAATCCCAGTCCAAGAGAAGGAGGACACCTGTGTTCTAGCTCCCCACGCAGGTGGGAGGAAATTAATCCCTCTGTACTCTACATTTTGTTCTATTTAGCCCCTCTGTGGTTTGGATGATGTCCACCAACATTGGGGAGGGCAATCTACTTTACTAAGCTTACTGATTCAAATGCTAATTTTTTCTAAAACACCCAGAAGTGATGTTTAATCTGAGCACCCTGTGGCCTAGTTAAATTGACAGAAATAATTAACGGTCACAACAGTTGTCTTGTTCCTGATTTTAGGGAGGAAGCTAGTGGTCTCTCACTTTGAGTATGAGCTAGCTTTGTTTTTTCATAAATTTTCTTTATTATGCTGTGGAAGTTCCCTTCTGTTTCTAGTTCTTTTACTATTTTTATCATGAAAGGTTATCAGATTTTGTCAAATGCATTTTCTGCACCAATTGAGATGTTCATATGGGATTTTTATCCTTTATTCTTTCTATTAATGTAGTGAATTATACTGATTGATTTTCTTATGTTGCGCCAGTTCAACATAAATCCATCCCACTTGGCTATGATGTATAATCCTTTTATTATGTTGTTGGATTTGGTTTGCTAGTATTTTGCAAATATATTTTGCATTTATATTCAGAAAGGACATTGTTCTGTAATTTTCTTTTCTTGCAATGTCTTTGTGCACTTTTGATGTCGGAGGAATGTTGGCAACATAGAATGAGCTTAGAGATAACCCTTCCTGTTCAGTATTTTGGAAAAGCTTAAGAAAGATTTAAATATTGATAGAATTCACTAGTGAAAGCATTTAGTCCAGGATTTTTCTTTGTTGTGAGGTTTTTGGTTGCTGACTTAATCTCTTTACCTGTGATTTATGTTTGTTGATACAAAATTACATTCCCAAATAAACTATTTAATAGATCTGTGAAACCAGGAAAGGAAAATTAACACTTTGTGATTGCATCAAGTTTTTTCACTTTCTTGTTAAATGTGAGATGGGGAGTCTGTTGAGCAAGGTCTGTCTTTATCTATCTAGCTTTTGGGTTAGAAAAAATAACTATGTAAGGTATGTCCCCTTTGACAAGGATAAAGCCTCAATGTTCCTATGAAAGGAAGCTCACCTTTATATACCAGAACCTCTAGGAAGTTTTTTGATGTCCAATGAGCAAGGGAGGCAACTGGCCTGAAGGAGGGCTGGCAGAAGCAGTTTAGGAGAATAGGCATTCAAGAACAGGAGCCAAGAAGAGATCTCATTGATAAGTGGTAAAAATTGGGTACATTTTGTGATAAAGCTTGTTACCACGCTCTGATTCTATTAACTGACCTTCAGTCCTTCTTCAGATAATCCCAATCTCCAGGGCTTGCATCCTGCCTTTGGAGAAAAGTAAGCTTGGTGGCACATCCTCAGCAACTGCATCCTTGTGAGGTAAGATATGTCCATCTTACCAACCACACTCTGTCCATTTCAAGCGTGAGACATGGTAGGCAGAAGTGATCAACAGGTAGTTGGGGATGAGCAAGGCTTGGATTCAGCAAGCTGAGAAAAGCCCCCCTCCTTTTAGCTGATTGATCACAGAAGAATCTGAAATAGAATCTTGCGATGTGAGTCAGTGATGTAAGCATGCTTCCATAACAAGAAATCAAAGGCAACCACGGTAAGGTAACGACAAATGCAATACAGAAATAGCTCCAAAAGCCAGAGGCAAGCTGAAGGGGTTGGAATTACCTGGAGAAATTATCTGTAACACCACTTCAGGGACCACCACAATGTGTCCTGTCAAAACTAGACATAGGGCTCTTGGTGATCTGGTGTTGGCTGTATTATCCGACCAAAACAAAGAACAAACTCAGGAAACCTGAAAAAACTATTGTTCTTCCATCAAGCTCCTAGACATCCTTATATTAGTTAGAATAGGCTGGGTTATGCTGTGGTAATAAACAACTCTGAAACAGCATTGGCTTAACACAATAAAGCGGTGTTCTTCCCCATCCAGAATACACTGCAGGTGCAGGAAGCTCTCCACACAAGGATTGGCTGTCTTGGCACTTTGATCATGGAATTTCATTGGGATTGATGCTGCAGGGGGGAAGGACTGGAGGATTCAACACTGGCAATGAAAACTTTCAGCCTAGGACTGATACTCATCACTTCCTCTCACAACCCATGGATCAGAACTACTCAACTGCTCATATGGCTTCAGCCTACAACAAAGGGGGCAGGAACAGCTATGGCCAGAACCAGGTTTTTTCTTTTTTCTTTTTCTTTTTAGGCAATATTATGGAAGTATGCTCACTGAAAAGCAGGCACTGGAATATTTACAGCAGTGTTTTCCCTAATTGGTCCCAGACAGATGCCCCTGGGTGGTATAACGGGTAAATAAACTGTGGTTTATTCATGCCAACAGATACTGTACTGTGGTGAGATGCATGCATGTCTCATCTGATGTTGCACATGAGAAGGCAGACATACAGAAGTATCTACCAGGTGATTCCATGCCCATAAAGCCCCAAAGCAGGCAAAACGAACCTGTGATGGGAGAAATCAGGACAAGATTTTCCCTTGGTGGGGGGAGGGTGGGGACAAAGAGGTCTCTGGGGGCTCATAATGTTTGATCTGTTGATCTAGTTACTTGGGAATGTTCATGTAAGAACCATCCAGCCATACACCTAAGGGATGTTCATTTTCTGTATGCACATTGCATACCAAAAAGTGAAAAAAAAAAAAAAAAAGAAAGAAAAAGGTCTGGGCCTGGGGAGGCCATCAGGGTGGGAGATGATACCTCACAAAGATAAAGCCTCCTGGCTTCCTTCATGCCCTCTAATTATGCAAGTACTGGTGGGGGGTCCAAAGTGGGTGGAATCTTTCCAAGAACCACAAAGGCATTTCTCCCCCACTGTTGTCTTCAGACTCTGGGGCTCCCAGGCAGGAAGGACCACATCCTGGGAGACAGCTCTTTTGAGTTCTGGACAAAATGCTTTTGGCTGTAGTTTTGGAAACCTCTCTGAAACCACAGACTGCATTGTGTGCAGGCCGACAGGAGAGAAAGGAGAAAGCAAAGCTCAAAGTGAGGATGATGTGGGCCCAGAAGTAGAGCTGGGACGAAGAAGACAAGGCTGTGAGGGGAACAGGGAAGAAGGGGGAGGCACTCTGGTCCCTCAGGCCACCCTTGACTGGCAGGAGAGTGGGGGCCTATCCTGGCCCTCCATAACAATCTGGGCTCTGGCTGGCAGGCCAGGGTAGCAGCTGGGAGCACTGGCTGAGCCCCTCCTGGGAGCCAGCCCCACGTTTCCGGGATTGTCCCATTTGCAGCAGGACAAAGCTTGCTGTCCTCTCCTTCTCTGGGAGGGTGGCCATGGCCAGGATTTTTGCCAGGACAGCAGGATGTTCTTACCATACAAATGAGATGGGGCAGCACAGCCAAGCCCTACTCTAAGTCTTTATAACCTCAGCCCCAAGTGTGATTCCAGCCAGGAAAACCAAAGTGCTCTCTGAGGCCCCAAAGGTGTGGGAGGAAAACTGGGGTCCAGGTGATGGTAGGTGCCCATGGCATCAAAGATTCCTGGTCCTTGCTGGGGCATGGTTCCATGCACCCACGTTTTTTGTAGTTAATTCATTTTTGGATTAGGTAATATGTTTACATGGTTCAAAAATCAAAATGGCAAAAATGTTTACTTCTAAGAACTTACTTATATCCCATTCTACCCTGCTCTTCTGTGCTCCCTGTGGGCACTTGTTGAGTTCAGTGCATTTAGGACAAAATCATGCCTATGTGTAGTGCAAGCAAATAGAATATATAGTATTTCCATACCTTTCTCATTGTTCTTTATCTCACTAGAGCATGTAATAGCATGCTCTAGAGATCTCTCCCTATGAATGCACAGAGAGCTTCTTTTTTATTTTTGAGAGTGGTGCTGTGCTCTAGCATCCTAGCCAGAACCCAGTTGATAGGAACTTGGCATGCAAATGTGTGCCATTTTCACCCATGCAGGCATGTCTATAGGAATCTTGCTGGTTTCTGTAATCCAGACCTAAGCCCCTACTGACCCCCGAGGCCCATGTGGCTGTGTAGCAGTCCCAGCTACCTGGAAAGTTGCCAGGACTGAGTCATGTGATCCTGATTTCTAAGTGTCCCTACTGTCTCTGCCTCTACCTGCATAAGACTCCAGTTTAGGGAAGATTCGACATGTCTTGATCCACCTCCATGGACATTCCCTTTTATGGGACCCAGTGTGAGTACCTGGTTTCCAAGGATCAAGCTATAGGAGGCTCAGAGTGTCTCCTTCAGTCCTACTAACCCCCAGAGGCTGTGAGAGTTTTCTGAAAGTCTTGGCCAGTGAGCCCGAGGATGTAATAAGCCCTTGGCCAGGTGCACTGTCCCTGAGACCCCACAGACTGAGGTCTGATGTGGGAGCTTAGTTCTGATACAGACATCCAGGCCAGGGTGGAGAGAAATGACCTAAGGGGGCTCAATGGGTGTACCTAACCACAACACCACAGGCCTGCAGCCTTTTTGAACACAGAGGAGGAGTGAGGCAGTGCACTAGTGAGCCTGGCCAAGGACATGGAGGGGAAGCAAAGTGACTTTTGGCTGCCAGGCTAGATCTGAGAATGGAAGTGGGCTTTCTGTGTTGACCTAAGAGTAGTCTCCCAAGGGCAGTTAGGATGGGCACTTGGCCTTTCCTAGTGGCTTCTGGAAGGTCCACAGCTCAAGGCAGAACATCAGAGAAGCCTAGATGTAAATTTGGGTCTCACTGGAACCTAGATTGCCAGTTAGGAGCCAGGCACTGTCAAGAAAGCAGGTAGCTCACACAGTCTGGGAAAAACAGAAGCATTTTGGAGAGCAAAAGTATTGGTAGAGGTTAGGGGGAGAGTGCAGGAGGAGTCTTGCCTTAATGCATGGAATGCGGGTTCAGGTTGCCTTTTTTTTTTTTTTTTTTTTTTTAATTAGTGAGAGATCCTTGATAAATAGAAGACTTGGGCATGTCTAGCCTAGAGGCATTTAAGGTCATATCTCACGTACTTTAGAGCAGTGATTCTAAAACCAGGCCTATATATCACTGGTGCTACACAAGCTGGTGTTAGGGGAGATTACATTATATATTGTATTATATTTGTTACTTTATAGTTGGGTTTTTTTTTTTTTCAGGTATTCTCTATCTATGGTATCTGATACTGATTTTCCATTTTCAGTGACAACATACACATATTTTTTGAAAACATATTTAAACAAAGATATAATTTCATTTAAAGAAATTTTAATCATCATACATATAGTATACAAATATGCCACAGAAACCAAGTAAGTCTGGGTTTGAGGAACACTGCCTTAAAGGTAAATCACATGACAGATGAAAACCGGAGCTCAGCAAAATGCAGTAACCAGCATACCTCCCAGCTGGGCAGTGGTGCAGCAGGGGCTTAGGCCCCAGTCTGGCATGATAGGCCACACCTCTCAGGCCAGGAGGAGAGGGACTGGGTCCAGGTCCCAGGGATCCCCACAGTGGCTAGCACTACTCAGCCCTCTGGTCTCTGTTGGCCCCACATCACTGACCTGGACGTTCTCCTGGCCTGTGCTCTCTCCCTGGGCAGGATGGCCCTTAGAGTTCTTCTCTAGCAGCTCATTTTCCAATGTGGCTAACAAGCACTTTGGCCTCTCCTGGAAATGTCTCTGGCCTAACTTTAATTATTAGCAAAGAGTCAAACTGTGTGCTTGAGTCCTCTAGTTGGGATAAGGGGGGAGAAGGTGGCTTAAAAATCAGACTTCCAAGTAGGAAATCATGCCAGAGGAATCTGTTTAGGAAAGATCATAATCAGAATGGAGAGATGTATGAAAATGAAACCATGGCCAAATTGTTTTTTTGTGAAAATGCCGAATGATAAAATTATTTCAAGAATAAAACCTGGCCAACATTTTATGAAGACCAGATGCCCAAGGGCCTTCCAAGGTCTTTCTACAACTCAGACCTTGTACCAGTGTGGGGTAGGGTGGAGTTTGACAGGGGGTGGGCAGAGAAAATCCAGTTAATGAACAAACACCTGTCTTTTCCTGGTGGCCTAGAGACCTAGTGATCTGGTATCTCATGAGCACATGAGGCAGGATCTAGGGAACCTTGATTCAGACCTAGATTACAACTTTCTGTCATTCACTTGCTGTGAAATTGATTAATCACTTTCTTCTCTGAGACTCAGTTTTCCCATCTGCAAAATGGGGGCAACAATCCCTGCTTCATAGGGTTGTTGTGTAAAGACAGTGAGATATCTATTTTCGGTGGGCCCCAGGGCCTGGCATGTGTCATGCCCCATCTTTTGAGGAGTCTTACCTCTCTGCTGCCATTGACAGTTTTTTGCAAGCAACCAAAACAGTGTTTGGTTAACTGGAACAAGCATCATATAGGGATATGGGTAGCTCACAGAATCAAAGAAAAAGTGAAAAATCAATTCTTCCGGACCAGAGGGAAGTTCTGATAGAAGAACTTGAGAATACTTTTCTTGGAGAATGGCAACAGTGATACTGTGGGTCAGCTATTTTCCATCTTTGCATTATTCTGCTCAGGATTCAGATTCCCGGGTGACACAGAGTCTCTTTGGCTCATGTCATAGGCTCTTAGCCTGGAAACGTCTTGACTGATTTCTCACCACAATGGCATGCAATATGGACCTGTGTTTTCCCAGAACAAAATCAATAAGTGCTATCAGAAGTGGAACTGGGTATAGGGAATGCAGAAGAAGAGGGGTGTGGTGGGGAGGGGGCACAACCATAAGTTCCTTCCACTCAATGTCATACCTCTCAGCCCCATCTTCTCTTCTGACTGAGCCACTCCTTCCGTCCTGTGTCTTCCAATCCCAAGCATTCTTCAAGTACTGTTAAGGAGAATGCACCTACTTGATGGTGTTCACAGTGTCAAAGGCACATTCACTTCCCTATCTTCACTCCCTATCCACTCTCTCCCCTGGCTGTTCACACCGCATCTTTGAGCTGACAAGGCAGGGGAACCCCCATTTTCAGAAGGCTCTGCAGAAATTCAGAATGGAGAAGTGAGAGGGAGTGGCTGAAACAGGTCATAAAGTTTATATCTTAATAATGATAGTTTTTCTGTTCACTCTCTTGGGTGTTCTGTGGATCAAAATCACTGTATCTGAAAATACTAATAGTTTATGTCTTCTTATAAATATGTAATCTATTTTGTTTTTTATTTCTTTACACTATGCCAAAATTTTACAATAAAAATGACAACTGATACTCCTGTTTATTTCCTAAACTTAATGAACATGCTGCTTATGTCCATTAAGCATGACATTGGTTGACATGTAAAGTGCTTAAAATAGTGTTTGGCATATATAGTAAGTGCTACATAAGTGTTATAGAGTAATTATAATCACTCTTTAATATGATCACTACAAATTCTGCCCATCGGCCTCATATGTGTAGGCGATATCCCCCTGACCCCATCGTGCCTTAGATTTGGGTGTAGCTGAAGAGTGCCGGGTTGTGAGGCCAGATGCTCACACACATAGTGTGGGCTCAATGAATATTTATTGGCTTAAAATGTATGCCTCCTGAATCAGTTGCAGGAATTCTAGTAACTTTTATCTGGGACATGCTGGCCTTATAATAGAAAGGAGAAAAGATGGTGGAACTACACGATGGTCTTTAAAGTCTGAGGTAAAGATGGCCACCATCAATTCCTTACCCCCAAGGTGAGTGGACTATTACCTTATTCCTGGAATCCAGACTGGCCTTAGTGACTGGCTTGACCAATAGATTGTGGTAGAAGTAACCTTCTGGCACTTCTGAGGCTATTTGCCTATTTGCAAATTCTCTGAAAATTTGTTAGGCCTACCATTAGCCTAACAGCTTCCACCTGGATCTCTTAATGCACTCACTCTTGGAATACTCCCTTATGGAACTGTCATTCTGTGAGAAGCCCAAGCCATTGGAGATGCCAGCATAGAAATCTATGATGTCAGCTGCATATGTAGGACTCATTAAGCCTGCATGTCAACTCCCATGAGCCCTCTCCCTCTCTGGGTGCCCAGCCTAGATCTAGGTGGATGACCCACTAGGAAGAGATAGGCAGCCCTCAGGGCAGAGTTCCTGACATTAGGCCTGGCAAGTGCCTCTGATCATCCCTTCCTCTAGAAACTTATATTCTTTAATAAACCATTGCATTCATAGGTAACATGGAGCAAACAGCCCCAAGATTCTTAATCTTGGGGGGTGAGACTATAACTAAAACTGTGAATCCTCTCTCTAGAAGAAAGTACCACTGTGCACAGCACACATAAAGTCCTGCATCATACTCTAATGGTTGCTGACTCTATGAATCTTGTTCCACAGCCCAAGGTGAGAAGGACCTGTATTCTAGTGATTTGTATGACAAGGGGAAGGAAGTGATAGGTAGTGAGACAAAGTTGAAGGAGAAATTTTTGGCATGGAGGAAAACAAAGCATGCCTTCATGGTGTTGGACAATAATCAATGGAGGGTGGTGAGGTGGAAAAAGAGTAAACAATGAAGGAAGGAGGCCCCTGAGGCTTCTAAGAGGATGGGACCCAGAGCCCTGGAAGCTGGGGAACCCCTGAGAGGTTCTCAGGACACCTCTTCTCCAAAACAAAAGGGAAGGAGAGGAGGAGGGAGCAGTGGGGGTTCCTCGGTCTAACCACAATCAATCTTGTGCATACACTGACCCTCAGAGACATAGGTTCTTAGGAATGATGTCAGAGTGTAAGACATTATTCCTTCCACAAGCATTTACTGAACATTTACTGTGTGCCAAGTACTATTCAAGGACATGGTCCCTGCTCTCAAGGATTTTGAATGGGACAAGCAAATGAGTTAAATTACATTAATAAATAGGACAATTTTAGGCGCTGTTCAGGGCTGAAAGGAACTGTTCTGGGAGTCAGAAAGACTAAGGAAAGCCAGTTCTTTCATTACTTGGATGAAGAAGCTTATGGAGGATAAGAGCACCACATGGGGGAGACAGTGAGTACAAAGGCCTAGTGAGGGGTTGGGCTTTAGGTCTTCATTCTTGCTGGGTAACTCCTCCATGACTATCTGGGGCCATTAGTGAATAAATGAATGGAAAAAGATGATGTGTGCTCTGTGGCTCTTCACCATCTGGGCCCTGGAGGCACCGTGATTCTCATTTACCCCACTGCTCACTCAGAAGCTAGTTAGACACACTCTTCCCCAGAATCTATGTTCAGTGTGCCCTTCCCATAGGTAAGCCCTTCCTCCAGGTTTATCTTTCGGTACCGCCCCCAGGGGCGAAGGGGTGCTTCCCTTTCTCAGAGGCACATGGCTCCCTCACAGGCTTTAAGCCTCTGCAAAGCCATCACTCTATCATGGAACTTCCCTCCACCCTGGCCCTGCTTAAAAGACAAACTCCCCAACTCTCCTCTGCCTCCACTTAATTTTCTCCAGCTCACATACCCTATAATTCCAGGTTTATTTTGTTTATTGTCCATTCCCAACCATCAAATATAAGTGCTATAATATTGAGGACTATTGTATTTATTTATTTATTTATTTATTTATTTATTTATTTGCAGTGTTCCAGAATTCATTGTTTATGCACCACACCCAGTGCTCCATGCAATATGTGCCCTCCATAATACCCACCACCAGACTCACCAACTCCCCATTCCCCTCCCCTCCAAAACCTGATTGTTTCTCAGAGTCCACAGTCTCTCATGGTTCATCTCCCCCTCCAGTTTCCCTCAACTCCCTTCTACTCTCCATCTCCCTATGTCCCCCATGCTATTTGTTATGCTCCACAAATACACGAAACCATGTGATAATTGAGTCTCTCTGCTTTCTTATTTCACTCAGCATAATCTCTTCCAGTCCCGTCATGCTGATACAAAAGTTGGGTATTCGTCCTTTCTGATGGAGGCATAATACTCCATAGTGTATATGGACCACATTTTCCTTATCCATTCATCCGCTGAAGGGCATCTTGGTTCTTTCCACAGTTTGGCGACCATGGCCATTGCTGCTATGAACACTGGGGTACATGTGGCGCTTCTTTCGACTACATCTGTATTTGGGGGGTAAATACCCAGTAGTGCAATTGCAGGGTCATAAGGAAGCTCTATTTTTAATTTCTTAAGGAATCTTCACACTGTTTTCCAAAGTGGCCCCCCAACACTGTAAGATGGTTCCCCTTTCTCCATTGTGGAGTATTTTTAAGAACTGTTCTTTGCTGTGTCCCCAGTCTGATTGTCTGGCACATAGCAGGAACTCAGCGCATATTTATCAAGAGAAAGAATGGATTTTGACACAACCATGTCCCTTCCCTGACTTTGAACTTCAGGAGTGAAGGGAAGTAACTTTTTTTTATCAGAACCAATACACAGTGGGCACTTGTTTAAATGATGTTTGAAGTCAGTGGCCCATCTGCTGCAATGTGGAGACACCAAAAATTTCATGAAGCTTTACAAAAATCCTTATAGGAAAGCTCCTTGCACTGATTTTGAAGCCTCATACCCCAGGAGTAAGCATTTCATTGGAAGGTGACCTCACTGGGGCTTAGTCTGATCAACGAGGAAATTTCACAAGCACACAGTGTCATTACCATGGGGAACCTAAAAATACAGGAAATTAGGAACTGCCTTTCCTTGCCCAAACTCCCAGCAACAAGGAACCACATGCTTTAACACTAGAAATACAGGAATGACTGTCTGTGAGCTTAACCAGACAAGGAAGCTTGCTGAAGAACTTGGGAGACCAGGAACATGGTGTCTATGTGCCTATTTGCAGTGGGGCTTTGTATGTACAAGAGTAATTACTCCAAAAATGTCATTGGGTCCCCCACCTGGAACTGAAACCAGAGCCTGCAATCCCTGGATCTTCTTCCATCCCCTTCAGAGCCCATATCCCTCTTTCCTGAGTTAGCAAGGCTTGCCAGGGGTTTCTGTCCTGGTCCTACTTGGGCCTTCTGTGGTCTACAAATACCCTATTAATCTTCTGGTGTGCCTGGCTGCCTTCAGGGCCTGGCAGGGTGGGTTAAGCCTAGGTGCAGGTGGGGGCTGCAGCCAAACCACTCAGGGTATAAATTCTGGGGGCACAGAATCCTGCACCCCTAGGGTCTCAGAGGGATATCCAAGGGTCTATTAATTAGCTTGTTCTATAATTTACTTGAGTACTTCCTACTGCAGGCATTGTGTTGGATGCTAGAGATCCAACAGTGAACCAGTAGACATCCATTTATAGACCTTGAAGTGGGGAGGGAGACTCATTAACCAATCTACCTGCAAGTGCATGTTATGAGCAAGTGGACACCTGCTATAGCCTACATCTCTCCCCTTGTTCCTTCTGATCTCCCTGGTCCTCCATTGACACCAAGGAAGAGTAGAACTCAGCAAAGCTGTTGGTTTCTTGGTTTTTTAATTCAAAACCCTTATTCCAAGTTTTGTCAACTGAGAAGAGCTACATTATGCTGCGCTAACATATTAACCCTCAAGTCTCAGTGTCTTATTGCAGCAAAAGTTTTATTTCCTGCTTATTCTAAGTGTGCCATGGCCCATGGTTCTCAGGATAGCTCTCTTATAAGCAATGGTTCAGGGAACCTCCTGCTATGTCCTGTGACTCCATCATCCTTCTCCTGGGGAACAGAGAGCTGGACACTTGTGTATATGCTCTTAAATTCTCCAGTCTTCAAGTGATACTTCTGTTCACAGCCATTGGCCAGAAGAGTGAGGCATACAAGGGGAGGTGGGAATTACAGATGGGGATGTGGGGAGGCTCATGGATATTTGGGGAATAGCACATATCTCAGCCACGACCTCCTCCTACAAAATAAATATTCCACAGCATAGGGGTGAGTGAGGAAGAGGGGTAGAATTACACCGACCACAGAAGTTCTCAAAGGTGACAATGGGTTGCCCCCAAATAGCACCCGAGTCACTAGCCCCATGGTGCCCCCGAGGAAGAGCCCAAGCAGAGAGACTGCTGTTAGCCTCTGAACTGTCCAGGGGCCATCTACTGGCATGGCTAGCATGCTGTCCATAGATCTTCTAGCCAAGTAAATTCTTTTTATAAGTTTTTTTTAAAGATTTTTTTTTTTTTTTTTTTTGAGAGAGAGAGAGAGAGAGCATGAGCAGGAGTTAGGGGCAGAGGGAGAAGCAGATTTCTTGCTGAGCAGGGAGCCTGACACGGGACTCAATCCCAGGACCCTGGGATCATGACCTGAGCTGAAGGTAGATGCTTAACAGACTGAGCCACCCAAGCACCCACCAAGTAGTTTCTTTGGGTGGGATCATGATCCCTACCTGACTGCACACAATTGGCCAGTTCTTTTTAGCCTCCCAAGACTCTGTGCATGAAGGTGTATGTGAGAGTGGTAGGGAGTCCTCAACACCTGAATAAGGTGAGGCTGTGCTGGACCAACCTGAAGTGTTACTCTGCCCAGAGCAGACGGTGGTGGCAAACAGCTGCTGAGTGGGAATTGGGTGCACTGAGACCAGCACCACAAAGGGAGGGGACATGGTGCTCTGAGAGGGAGAGGTTGAAGAGGGTCACTTACCTGAAGGATGAGGAAGAGTTTAACAGAAAAAGTGGGCGAGTGCTGGGAGAGCACACTCGCAGTTTGTGAGTCACACTCAAGGGACTTAGAAGAACATAAATTAAGGTTGGCTGGGCAGCCAAAGCAAGTGGGTTGTTACTGCATCCTGGACACAGGGTCATGCATGAGTCCTTGAAGTGGGAATGTGGTGCCAGAGTGTGACTGAGAGGTAAAGAGGTGACAGGAAGGAGAGAAAGCAGCAGAGCCCGCCCTGCAGAACTGGCTTCTGGTTCCTTGATCCCATGGAACTTTTGGTAGAGCACCTCAGAACTGTCTTTCAGAGGAGAGGAAATCAAGGGCTGCCTCATGGGGCATGGAGATCCCTCACTTCTGGTTTGCCTACCAACACTTAGCCAGATATCTGGGAGCTCCCAGGTAGGAGGCAGGAGGTGTTGACAGCCTTCCCTGACTGCAACATTGCTAACACCCACAGAGACAAGTTCACACAGGCAAACATTTCGACACTAGCTAAACAGAGTATCTTTGATTTCCTACCTTGACAAATATATTTCCAGAATGACGCAGAAGGCCAGGTTTGAGTGCAAGCTCTTAGGTACCCACGGGAACAGGCCTGGCTTCAATTCGGATAGGGGGCCACTAGGAGAAGGACAGAGGTGATCAATATGGAGCTGGGGCAGTTCTGTGTGGACTTTAATTTTTATTTTCCTTTATTTTAACTTTCAAAAGAGGTTACAGAAAACTTTGAAAGACATCCTTCTAGTCTTCCATCCTTATTTGAGACAACCACTGCCCCCGCCCCCCGACCTTTCACTGTTCTGGACACAGAACAGCCAAGGCAACCACCCAGTTAAAGTATTCTGTCACTGTTATTACTTGAACATAATTTGGCTGTTTACATTTGTCAGTTATGTAAGTTTATTCTGATGCATTAATTATTTTTAATTGCTCTCTCTTTATCCAACTTTAATTATTGAACAATAACTTAATTCTCCAATATTTTTAGAATCTTCCTTGATTACACATGAATTGGAATGTTCTCACCATCACTGTCTACAGTGTGAGACACTGCTCTGTGTGAGGTTGAAGAAACCTGCCAGAATCCTAGCTCACCCTCATGGTGTCTCCAAGTGGGTGATGTGGGGTTCACAGGGTCTGATGGAAGCCTGTGTCCCAGCTAGGCCAGGTGGGGTTGCTGTGACCTGGCCCCAGTCAGTGTGGGAGAGGCCAGAATCTCTCAGCACTTTTACATGGCGGAGGTAATGTCTCCTGTGACCAGAGAAACACCATCTTTTTACCATATATGTCCACTTTGTTCTGCAAAAACAAAACTCATATTCACAAGTGCGTTTTACTTCAAAGGAAATTTAGTTTAGGGAACACTGCACATCATATCTCATATTTGGGACCAAATTGGTGACTTGAGGAAAGGGCAAAGAGAGTGTCCTGGGGATACCTTCTGTTCAAAGGGGATACCTTCTGCTCAAACCCTCTAGAAGGGTTTCCATCCCCGTGTGCTGGGTAAGGAAACACCAAAGATAACCCAAATCTGCCTTTGGAGATTTTCCAGGTCCTCAGTAAAGAGCAGATTCAGCAATCTCTGGCCTGTGTCTCTCAGCGTTCCTGTGGAGGAACCGGCAACTGGCAAGGCCACGAATAGTGCCCTTGGTTGCTATAGCAACAGAGATTTCCCAGAAGCAGAATCTTTAAGAGTAAGACTATGTTTGCTTTGCCACTCAAAGCAGGTGAGAGAACAACCCACTTCTGCTGTGCACCAGGTCACATCCAGCTGGAGGCCTCACCTCAGCTCCTGCCTGGACCCTGTCCTAGCCTTTCCCTGCATCTTCACCTGCATGTGGCTGCAAATAATTTGAAAACATTGTACCTGGTGCTAAACCAAGAGACTGGTCTACTCCAGTCAGAACAAGTCCAGGCAGACAGCCCAGAGATCAACACCATGGTTAGGGACCCTGCTTTGGCACCCCAAGCAGGCACTCTGTCCCTCCTGGTGGGCAGACTGCAATGGCATCTGCAGGTGTAGTAAGCTGGGGTGTGGGGCAGAATGTAGGGGGGCAGCCCTCTCCAAGGACATCTGTCACATCCCACCTGACTGTGTCTCGTGGCCACCTGAATATCAAGAGAGGTGGGAAGTCCTGTATGATGTAGGGTTCAAAGCTGTCAGTCAAGAAAGAATTCTTGGGACATCTTTGGTGCGAAAGGTGGTTTCATTAAAGCATGGGGACAGGACTTGTGGGCAGAAGGAGTTGCACTGGGGTCATGAGGAGTAGCCCATTATAACTTACAAGTTGGGAGGGGGTTAGGGGTAATGTAAATCTCTAAGGAATTTTGGAAGCAAGGTTTCCAGGGCCTTGAGGGGGCTAGCTATTGTTGGGAAAAGATCATTTATTACAGTCTAGTAAAACCTTAGTCATGAGACCCTTCAGATGTATATCGGCGGGCCATAGGCTTTGGGGGTGATTGCCAACACATATCTCGGAGGTTTAGAAATAAAGGAAATTTCTAAAGGAATTTTTATATGTTGAAGTAGACTTACGGGATCCCAGGTGCAGAGGTTGGGGGTTAGGGAGGAGGAGGCAGGGTTTAGGATAGGATTGCCTTTTGCCCTCAGCAAAGTGTAAACTTTGAGGCAGTTAAGTTCTTAGAAGAATGTCACACTTTCCATTTCAAGGACTTGTCCATGGGCTATAAGTAGTAAGGAAATTTAATAATTTTTCTTCTACCTTTGTTTCCCACATCACTGTATTTTACTTTTCTAGTCCTTGTAGAAGAGAAAAGGAAGAAAGCAAGTAAGACTGAATGTTAGGTGATACAGCTTAGAGTTTCTGACACAATTACTAATGTTTGTTCTTAAAAAAACAATACATGCACAGAATTAAACATTCAAATAGCACTAATGGCATATGACAAACAAGACCAGCTCTTCACACCCCACCTGTCTGCTTGCTGGATCTATTTCACATAAGCAATCACATCCACGTCTTCAGGTGCTAATTTTGCTCAGCCCCAGGTCCCAGTGCCTAGAACAGGGCCTGCCACAGAGTAGGCATTTCCCTACTGGGAGTTGAACACTGAGGTGATCAATATTTCTAAATAACATGCTTATCCTAATGTTGCTTTCTGAGCCATTTTTGACATGAGCTATTGAGAGTCTGTTATGACAGGTAAGGATTCAGTCCTTATCAGTGATCCCCTTTCTCTGTAATTTTCCCTCTCCCTTAACAATCTCTATATGGGTATAGAAAAATGTTGGTAAAACGAGTAGGCTGCTATACAATTAATAACTCACTATGGGTATGTAATGCTATGCATTGCAGAGGCAACCACAGTTATACTGTGATGTTTTCCTGGTCCTTTTTTTGTTAATCCTGGAGTTGGCTTAAAAATTTTCCTTAATTTTCAGTGTATGGTATTTCCCACTTATCCACAATGTTGCATTCTATGGTTTCAGTCACCTATGGTCACTGTGGTCTAGGAAGGTCATAGCAACCTAACATTACAGCATGATGCCCAAGTTTTTCCCCTCACTTCATCTCATCACGTGGGTATTTTATCATCTCATACCATCACAAGAAGGGTGATGTATGGGCATTGTAAGGTATTTTGGGGGAGAGAACATATTCACATAACTTTTATGATAGTACATTTTTTAATCGCTCTATTTTATTATTAGTTTCTGTTGTCAGTCTATTAAAGTTTATTGGAGGTACGTGTGTGTAGGGAAAACAAAGTCTATATAGGGTTTGGTAATATCTGTGACTTCAGGGATCCACTAGGTGTCTTGGAACATATCTCCCCTTAAGAGGGGAGTGCAGTACACATCCTTATTTTTTGCATTTTAGAAATGCCCCATTAGACTTGTTAACTGGGTAAAGATGTTCTTTCTAAGGTGCTTCATCCTGGCACACAGAACCTGTCAGTTCCTATCCTGACACCTCCAGCTTCTACTCCATGTGGACTCCTTGTTGTCCAGGCTGACCTGCCATCCTGAGACCACCTTTAACCCATTTCCTGTACTGATCACCGCCCTCCCACTGTTTCCATGATCCAAATATTACTGTTTCTTGGTTTATTCTGTTGTTTTCCTAGCTTATGTACACCAATGACTTCTAAGAAAGAATGTGGTGTTTGAGAGAGAGAGAGAGAGAGAGAGAGAGAGAGAAAGAGTGTGTGTGTGTGTCTCTGTGTGTGTGTATGTGTGTATAAATTCAGTACTTGTTTGTCTTCAGAAGTGTTCCTTCCACTCTCCATGTGTTTCACTTGATTTGGGAATAGAATATGTGGTTGAAAGAAATTTCCCCTCTTAATTTTGAGCACAGTGATTCTTGCTTTGGGAAAGGTTGCTACATTTGCTTCCCCATTTCTTTGTATCTGACCTGTTTGGAGCTGATTTTTTTGTGTCTCCTCTTTTTCCTGTGCTCTGAGGTTGCCTGGACATGTGCCTTTCATCTGAATGTTACAGTCCTTCCATTCCTGCATGAGAGCAGCTGAACTTGTCTTCTGAGGGTGAGAGGAGGGGTCATAGTTAAGAAGGCACACAGTACCACTGTTTGAGACTGTCTCAAGTTATTTTTTCACAGGAATCTTGTTTCAGAACATAAAAGTATTTCCTATTTCTTGGTTGATATTAATTTATGAATTGGAACTTTTTTGTCTCTAACTTCCTTGAGGTGTACATGTGTGCTCATGCATGTTCATGTCCACATGTATGCTCAGCTTACCTGTCTACAAGTAAAAGCGAAAAAAGGTTTAACTTTTTTTTTTAAAAGATTTTATTTATTTGACAGAGAGAGAGACAGAGAGAGGGGGAGTGGGAGAGGGAGCAGCAGGCTTCCCACTGAGCAGGGCTTGATCCCATCACCTCAGGATCATGACCTGAGCAGAAGGCAGATGTTTAACCGACTGAGCCACCCAGGCGCCCCTAACTTAAAAAAAAAAAAAAAAAAGATTTATTTATTTATTATTTATTTGAGGGTCCAGGGGAAGGGGCAGATTGAAAGGAAGAGAGAGAATCTCAAGCAGACTCTCCACTGAGCAGGGAGCCTGACAAAGGGCTCAATCCCCAGACCCATGAGGTCATGACCTAAGTTGAAATCACAAATTGATTGCTTAACTGAGTCACCCAGGTATCCCCAAAAGGTTTAACTTTTATGTACAAAGAACTTCTGTAAATTGACAAAAAGAAGACAAAGAGAAAAAAGTAAAGTTACAGAAGAGACATTCAGATCACAGTAAAAGATGATAGTTTCCTGATGACCATTATATTAAAGCCACAAAAAGGATGCCAGTTTCACAAGTCTGGTCAGCAAAAATGAAAAAGTCAAATAATATCCAGGGCTGCAAGTCACTGCTTTCTTACCCTGGGCTGGAAGGGTGAGTAAAATGTTATATTTTAAAAAAGCAAATTTGGTAGTATCTATGAAGATAAAAACAATCCATACCTTTTAACTCAGTAATTCAACTTTTGGAAAACTATACTGCAGAAACAGTTCCAACATGTAAGGATGTTTACCACAATATTGTTGGTTGTTGGGAGGGTGGGATGCTAAACCAGGGTGACGTGCATCAGAATGGCTGACTACACCTTTCTGTGCCTATGTGCTTCCCTTAGCAAATGAACCCATGTCCCTGAGCTGTGAGCGTGTGCACACAGGCAGGGGAGTCCTATGGTTATACACAGAAGAATACCAAAAGGAAAAATTTTAAATATTGTCAGTGTAGTTATTCCTTCACTGGTGTATGGTGTGGGATAAAGAAAGTGGGAATGACAGTTGTGTCCTTGGGATTGGGGATTTCAGCATAGGAGGAAAACAATGAAGATGTGAGATCAAAGGGGCTAAATAAAATGTTTCAAGCCTAAATTTGAATGGAAAATTTCGTAGGAACTTCGGACAAATTTTTTCTTGCTGAAAGTATTTCCTGTGACTACACATACTGAGCACATATTAATTTTGTAATTTGTGGGGTGCAGGTCTTTTGGGAAACAATAATATCTGGTCTGGGGTAGGAAATGAACAAAATGAACCTGCCACTTCCTCTCATATCAGAAAGCAAGGAACTTTCATACTCAATGTGAGGCATAGCAACCATGCTCAGGACCCAACTGAATTGGTTCCACAGGTTGAAGATAGAACATTTGAATAATAGGAAATAATAAAAAAGTAACTGCAAAAACAGGAGTACAGAAAATATACCAATTTCCATGAGGTCATAATAGCAGTTAAGAAAAATTATTGATCACCATTAGAGATGTTAATGAGCCTCATAAAATGAAATAATGGATCTTGGTTACCAATGCTGATGATAACTTACATAAAAAAGAGACACAATCAGATATCAATCACATGCCTTTGGATGAAAGTAACAATACTACTTAAGAAGTGTTCTCACCAACAAACACACACAAAAATCAAAACTAGGTCCGACAGTGCCTCTAGCTCCAGCTGCAGATGTACAACAAAGTGATGCAACCCAAAAATCCAACAGAAAACTCTATAGGACAATCCACTTTGTTTCTTCAACAAGTACATTGCAAAAAAAATGACAGTCATTTTTTTGACAGAGTCAGGTTGGGGAGAGAAATAGGGAGAGGGAGAAAGAGGGAAGGGGGAAGGGAAGAGAGAGAAAAGGGAGGGAGGAAGGGAAAAGAGGAAGGGGGAGAAGGAGTAGGGGAAGAGGGAAGGAGAGAAAGAGAGGGAGAAGGGGGAGAGGAAAGGAAGGGAAAGAGGGGAAGGGGAGATAAAAGGGGGTGGGGAAGAAGGAGGAAGAGGGAGACGGGAGCGGGAGCGGGTTGAAGAGAAGAGGGAGGGAGAAGTTGAAAGGGACTTAAGAGACATATCAACAAATTGAAATGTGTGGACCTGACTGGCTCAGACTTACTAAATGTGCTATATTTGACAAGTGTGGAAATTTTAACACATACTGGGTGTTTGATGATACTGAAGAATTATTGTTAAATTTTAGGTGTGATATGATGTGGCTGTTTCTTAAAAATAATTTTATCTTTCAGAGATGCATACTGAGTATTACAAATGGGATGACATGATGTCTGGGTTTGGCTTCAAAATAGGATAATTTGGGGGAGGGGAAAATGGGTACAAATACACAAGATTGGCCATGAACTGATAATTTTGAAGTGGGATGATGGGAAGGTGAGGTTTTATTACACTATTTCCTCTAATTATGTTTATATTTAAAATGTTCCATAATAAAAATTTAACTGAAAGGAGGCAAATACATACAACATATATTTAGTAAATATTCCTGAGGCCAATGCTTAACTATTAAATCTCCTAAAAAATAAGACTTTTAAAGGGCACTTGAAAAAGCAGTCAATAAGTAGTAACATTCTACAATATTTTTCTACAATTATAAATATAAACTTGCAGAAGAATTTTATTTTTCATTGTGTTATGTTAGCCACCATACAATACATCATTAGTTTTTGATGTAATGTTCCAAGATTCTTTGTTTACATATAACACCCAGTGATCCATGCAATACATGGCCTCCTTGATACCCACCACCAGGCTCACCCATCCCTCCATCTTCCTCCCTTCTAAAACCCTCAGTTTGTTTCTCAGATCCACAGTCTCTCATGGTTCAGCTCACCCTCCAGTCATCCCCCCTTCACTTTTCCTTTCCTTCTCCTAATGTCCTCCATGTTACTATGTCCCACAGGTAAGTGAAACCATAAGGTAATTGACTTTCTCTGCTTGGCTTATTTCACTCAGCATACTCACCTCCAGTCTCATCCATGTTGATGTGCAAGTTGGGTACTCATCCTTTCTAATGGCTGAGTAATATTCCATTGCATATATGGACAACATCTTTATCCATTCGTCTGTTGAAAGGCATCCTGGCTCTTTCCACAGTTTGGCGACTGTGGACATTGCTGCTATGAACATTGGAATACATATGGTCCTTCTTTTCGCTACATCTGTATCCTTGGGGTAAATACCCGGTAGTGCAATTGCAGAAGGATTTCAAAAAAAAAAAAAAAAAAAAAAAATCAATGCGACGCAGTGGCTTGTTACGGCTTAGGATAAACTTTCTAGTGACATCACAGATTTTAAGGATGCTGTATTTTCCTTTGACTTAAAGATGATGAGCTCTGGAAAAGTGTGTTAGGGACTTGACAATGACGTTATAATGGTAATAAAGGCACTCACAGTTTCTATAAAATTGTTTTATGGGCCAAAAAATTAGATTTCCAATCTGCTGACTTCTAGGGGTATCTGTGATGCATTTTTAAATGTGAAGACGCATTAGGGCACCTGGGTGGCATCAGGGGGTGAAGCGTCTGCGCTCAGGTCAGGACCTCAGGATCCTAAGATCAAGCCCACGTGTAGCTCCATACTCAGCGGGGAGTCTGCTTCTCCCTCTACCCCTCTCTCCACCCATGCTCTCTCTCTCAAATAAATTAAAATTAAAAAATGAATGAGAAGAGGCATTGCAGAGTAACAAACATAGTCATATGCTGCAATTTTGTAAAATCAGCCATCGTAATATCAACTACATTAGTAAAGTCCAAAAGGGGTGGGTGTTTTCATTTGTGTGTGGGGGGGGTATTGTTCTTTAACCATCTCTGAATTGTTTTGCATTTTATACCTAGCATACATTAATTTTGTATTTTTTTTAGTCTTTTAATGTTTCTAGGCACAGATCTTATGTGTTCAGTTTAATGAGTGTTGGTAACTACATGACTTGTAGAGCTGCCATTTACATTATCCCAGAGACTTTCTTGGTTTCCATTTTCAGCCAACTCCCCTCCCCCACTCTGTCAGCCACTGTCGGATTTGTATCACTAGAGACTGGTTTTGCCCATTTCAGACATCCAGCCTGAACTTCTTTGAGTCTGGCTTCTTCTACTTAATGTAAAGTTACTTCATGTATTCCTTCCCTTTCACTGATAATCTACATACTACCATATAAATACATCACAAGTTGCTTCCACTTACTCCTGTCAGTGGGCATTTGGGTTTTGTCCTATTCTTGGCTACCATGAAGAAGGCAGCAGTGAACATGTATAGTCTCTGTGTGGATATATGTTTTTCTTCTCTTGGATAAAATATCTAGAAGTGAAATGGCTGGGTCACAGGGTTTGTGATTAATTTTTAATAATAAAATAAATTGAATAATAAAGCTAGAAAGCTACAGCAATTAGAAAGCTTGGCTGCTGGCTCAGGAATAGGCAAGCATCAATTACAGGGAATACAAAAATGGGATTCTTTCAATTTCCAGCCTCAAATGGGCCCTCACTGCTACTTGTGACACTTCCTTAGAACTCTGATTGCTTGGGACCTCTCCACTTCCAAACCACTGATTCAGTCATATTTTTCCTCCCATTCTCTGTCCACATGTCCTCTCACTTTGTCTCTGGTTCAGCTGCTCAAGGGTGACTGTTCATTGATCTTAATGGGACCTCTAGTTCACTGAACTTTTAATTTTCCACACCCACCAGCACTTTCCTTGTCCAGCTGAGACTCTATATTGCCCTTTGCTTTTTACTGAAACCATCTGAGCAAATTTTCAGCCTTGGATGAACCCAAAGACCTGTTTCCTTTTCCTAGTGCTTGCTCTTTAAGTAGCCTGGTGTTGTTGGCGGAATGTCTTAAAACAGTATAGATTGGCCCTACTCATGACCACTAATATCAAATGAGCCTTCAGTACTTCCTGGACTACTCACACTTGCCCAGACCAACCCCCTTTTCTCTATCCCTTCTCAGTAGAGGGTTTCACCTTGTTCTTTAGAGAAAGGAGGAAAGCCGTGAGGTGAGATCTAACATCTTATACCAACATATAACACAGTCAAATCCATCCTCCACCCACTTCTCCACCCATCCAATCATCCAACCATCATCTATCCAGCTACATATCTGTTCCTCCCATTTCCCTCCACCCATTCATCTACCATCCATCCACTCATCCATACGTCCCTCTCCCCAATCCATCCAGCCATCCTGCCTGCCCATCTGCCTGCCTTGTTTCTGTCGGGTTATAGTGTCATTGAAGGCCACTCCCAAATCTGTTTTTGGATGCCTTCCCCTCCCACCTTTTCAGGAAACTCAGACACTAGTAATTCTTCTCTCTCTCTTTTTTTTAACTCAACTTTTCCTACTCAATTGAATCCTTCCTCCTGGCCTTTTACACTCTTAGGTCCCTCTCATGGAAAAACCTTTCCCTGACTTCAGGTCTTTGTTAAACATGCCCTTTCTCATTATCTTTCCCTTCACAGTCAAACACTTAACAAGTGCTTGTGTCCATGTCTTCACTGCATTCTAACTTCTTGTTGCCTCCATGATGGCTCTGTCCTGTCACTCTACACAGTGCTCACTGAGGTCACCAATGACTGTCGTGTTGCCAAACTTTAATGTACATGCCTTCTTCCCCACACCCCCACCCCCGACCTCTCTATAGCAGTAAAGACCTTTGACTTCCCTGTGTCAGCCATGTGCCTATTTGCTCTCAGGTCTGCTCCTTTTCTCTTCCTCCTCTGCTCCACACTGCCAGTACCCAGCTCCCAAAAAACACATTCCTCAGGCTCCCTTGCCAGGTGAGTGGCTTCCAGTTCATTGAGGCCCTGGGAAGCCCTGGTGGGAGATGGGAAGAGAGTGAGCCAAAACCAGGGTATTTCCTTCTTCTCTAGGCATAATCTCCAGGAGTAACTGCATTTCCTCCTTGATCCAACTTCCCTTGGGCAGCCTTGCCGGTCCCAGTTTCTGAGTGGAGCAGTCCTTTTTTATGTTTTTTTCTTCTGGTGAGTGGCCCCAACTTCAGAGGTCTGCTATACAGACCAGAAGAGGACAAGGATTTGAACAATCAAGCCCATGGACTGACATGGGCCAGTGGTATTGACTACAATGGAGGGGTCAAGATTGGGACAGAGTGTGTACATTATGTTTGGCAACACAAAATGTATTGGTGGCCTCATCTTCCCTTTGTATATCCATCTAGCTTTAGGGTGGTGTCAGCTTCTGGTTTGCTGCTAATTTCTGGTTTGTTTTATCATTTCTTGTTTGCACTTTCAGTTCTTCTAATGCTTGTGTAACCATGTATTAAGTTCCCACTATTGAACTTTGGTGGGTTCTCTACTAACTGAATGGTACCAGCTCATCCGTACCAGAGAGTAGGTCTACTCTCTGCCCTTCCCTTGCTGCTTGCTGCCCAGGAGTCTGACTTGATGGAATGCATCCACTGGCTTCTTTGTCTTTGACTAAAATGGATATAACCATTAGTGAGTCCTGGAAGGAGATGGAGAAGAGAGAAAGGAAAGTGAAATATGTGCTTATTCCCTGGGCTCTGTTGGTGGCTGACTGTGTCCTTGCCCAAGGTTACTGCTCTTAAACAGTCCTCTTTCCACAACGCCTTCTACTGGGTGCAGCAAATGCTCCCTGGCCCACTTTCTTAACCCCTGAGGGCCATGAGGTGGTAACACCTCCACAGTTACTGACATTGGGGATCAGCCATGTCCCCTGGGACCAGTACCATGTTCTTCTCACTGGTCTCTTACCTTCCAGTCTCTCTAACTCATGTCTCTCAAATATGGACACTGTTGGTCCTATAGCCAGAGAATGCTTCCCAAATGCCAGGCCTGGGAGCAGCATAAGCTGTGGAGTTTTCAACAAGACCCATTGTTCCTTTAAGCTTTTTGATGTTGAGTAGCCTTCTTTTATGAAATTAAGTTGAGGCCAATGGAAATTACTTTGAAAAAATTAACTGTGGTAAAACAACATAAAACTTGACATTTCAAGCATTTTTAAATGTCTCATTCAGTGTCATTAAGTACATTGATGTTGTGCAACCAACTATCTATAGAACTCTTCATCCTCCCAAGCTGAAACTCCATTGCCATTAAACACTAACTCCCCACTCCCCTCCTCCAGCCCCTGCAACCACCACCCTATTTTCTGTGTCTAAGAATCTGTTCATTCTAGGGACCTCAGATAAGTGGAATCACACAGTATTTGTCCTTTTGTGTATGGCTTAACCAGCTACATAGTGAGTACTGTTTTCTCATTGTTCCTTAGAAACCAAACATTCATACTCCCACCTCCACAACCCCTGCATTCATTCTTACTCTTCTCTCTGGCTGGAATATTTCTCATTTTTTCCTAATAAAATTCATCCTACTTTGCCAGTCATATTGTCACATCATTTCCCCACCTTTGATTTCTGCTATGTCTGAACATTCATATCTCACACTAGGCTATAAGCACCTGAGAAAGACTGCACCTGCCTCACCTCCATTCTCATTCATTCCTGTGCCATGAGCCCCTGTCTTCAGGTTAGGGACTGTCCTGGGCACTGGGATAGAAGCACAAAACAACCCCAAGGTTTGATTTAACACAGGGATCAACAGTTTCTGCTGTAGGCTGTCAAGGTCCTCATAGGAGTTGGCTGTAAACTTCATGACCATCAGCTTAGTTCTTCAAAAACATTTTTGTTTGTAATTCCAGGTCCTCAGCTGGATCCTGGTTCAAAGCCTAGAGTTGTATTAAAGCAAACTCATATTTTTGCCTCTATTCATGCTATGGTCTGAACATTTATGTTCCCCCTTATAAATTCATATGTTGAAATCCTAAGGCCCAAAGATGATAGGAATAGAAGGTAAGGGCTTTGAGGGGGATTAGATAATGAGGGTGGATCCCTCACCAAGGGGATTAGTGCCTTTATTAAAGAGACTCCACAGAGCTCTCTGGCCCCTTTCACTATGTGGGTACACAATGAGAAGTTCCCTGGAAGAAGGCTCTCACCTGATTATTCTGGTATGATCTTGGACTTCCAGGCTCCAGGACTGTGAGAAATAAATTTTTGTTGTTTTTTAAGCTATCTAGTCTAGCATTGTGCTATAGCCATTAGAAGGAACTAATACAATATGTAAAATCACAGGTTGGCATTTTGAGAGGGAATATTGAGGAAAACCCTCTTAAGTTCTCAGCTTCCACTGGGGAGAGATTCTAAGGGATAGGACATCACATGACACCATAAGCTATGGGCAAGGTGGAATAGAAGTGTGGAGTGGTCTCAATTTGCATCTGAACAGGAGGCCTTAGGAGTTCAGCAAAGTTGAGCTCTAGCCCCAGATTTGAAAAGAAAGCTCAGGCCAGGCACCCTGCCAGCTTTGATTTCCAAAAGGGCACAGACCTTGGTAAGTTAATGTTTCCTTTGCAACATACACGGAGCACTCAGTTACTGAGTTCCCAGAAGATAAGCTGAATCATCCTTACACAACAGGAAGAGAATCCATTCTTTATCCATCTGGTCATCTTTCCATGTGGCTCTGAGCCAGACTCACCTTCTAAACTGTCCCAGGATTAGAGCAGTAGCTCCATCCCCTTTCCCACAGCATAGGGCTTGCAAGCACCCACTATCTTCCCAGTCACTGAGGGAGCTGCAGAAAGCTCAGGGAGAGGGTCTCTCTGTTGGGACACACTCCATCCTCACTCACACACTGTTACCTTTTCTTTTCTTTTTTTTTTTAAAGGTATTATTTATTTATTTGACAGACAGAGATCACAAGTAGGCAGAGAGGCAGGCAGAGAGAGAGGAGAAAGCAGGCTCCCCACTGAGCAGAGAGCCCGATGCAGGGCTTAATCCCAGGACCCTGAGATCATGACCTGAGCCGAAGGCATTAACCCGCTGAGCTACCCAGTGCCCCCCTGTTACCTCTTCTAAGTAAGGTCCTGTTCAAGTCTCTGGGCTACACAGATGAAGTAGATCCTGCCATGCTCTCAGGGGTATTACAGTTGAAAGACAGGGAGAGACAGACAGACAAATATAAGGGAAATTATATTAGACTGTGATCTGGAGTATGAGTGGGAATTCTCAAGGAATGAGTGTTGGGGAAGGCTTCCCAAAAGAGATAAGGCACAGACCAATCCCCAAAGCATAACTAGGCTCAGAGAGATGAAGTGAAGGGGTATTCCTGGCACACTGAACAGAACTGACAGAAGTGGGCTCAGTATTACTTATTCAGAGTATCATTGTTCTAGAATCTAGAAGAGCTGACACGCTGAACTCAGGCCCTGCCTCTCTCTCTAGTCTATGACAGTATAGATTTAGGAGTCCCATGCTGTCACTTCCCCTGTGTGTTTTGTTTATTAGAAACAAGTCATTGAGTCTAGCCCATGCTCCAAGGCTCAAGGAATTGCACTCCTCCTCTTGAACACAGGGAGCTTCCACCCCATCCACAGTTCACCCAGTGGCCACAGATTATTTACAGACCTCCCACATGCAAAACATATGCACTCTTCCAAACACCCCCCACCAAAAGTCCATGTTATTACAGAATCAGTTCAGAGCCCAGTCTCTGCATCTAAATCAGGTCCTGATGTAGAGGAGGCTCCTTGGGCTTGTTTCCTTCCATGGAGCTCCTTGAGTACAGTCACTATCCGAAGAGCTGTAGACTCAAGGGACAAGCTGTCTGCCCACAACCAACGTATAGTGGTGCTTCTTTTCACTACATCCATATCTTTGGGGTAAATACCCAGTAGTGCAATTGCAGGGTCATAGGGAAGTTCTATTTTTAATTTCTTAAGGAATCTCCACATTGTTCTCCAAAGTGGCTGTACCAACTTGCATTCCCACCAACAGTGTAAACGGGTTCCCCTTTCGCCACATCCTCTCCAACACACGTTGTTTACTGTCTTGTTAATTTTGGCCATTCTAACTGGTGTAAGGTGGTATTTCAATGTGGTTTTTATTTGAACCCCCCACAATGGCCAGTGATGATGAACATTTTTTTCATGTGTCTGTTAGCCATTTGTATGTCTTCATTGGAGAAGTGTCTGTTCGTGTCTTCTGCCCATTTTTTGACATGATTATCTGTTTTGTGTGTGTTGAGTTTGAGGAGTTCTTTATAGATCCTGGATATAAGCCCTTTGTCTGTACTGTTATTTGTGAATATCTTCTCCCATTCTGTGGGTTGCCTCTTTGTTTTGTTGACTGTTTCCTTTGCTGTGCAGAAGATTTGATCCTAATGTTCATTTTCACTTTTGTTTCCTTTGCCTTTGGAGGCATATCTTGAAAGAACTTGCTGTGGCCGATATTGAAGAGGTTACTGCCTATGTTCTCCTCTAGGATTCTGATGGATTCCTGCCTCACATTGAGGTCTTTTAACCATTTCGAGTTTATCTTTGTGTATGGTGTAAGAGAATGGTCGAGTTTCATTCTTCTACACATAGCTGGAGTGACTTCTTTAGATTGTGTGACTTGGAAAAGCTTCTCAAAGGCTCTGCATCAGATATTGAATATATCAGGTATGATGTGAAGGCAAGCGGGGGGCATTCTTCTGTAGTATTGAGAGAGGAACATTCTGGCAGGGGTCAGCATAAAGGCCCTGAGGCCTTTACACTTGAGTGTTCAGGCACTGTGTAGAGGTCTGGGGTGGCTGGAGTTCAGGTAGCAAGAACCTTAAAAGAAGTGAGGCTAGGAAGGGCATAGCAGAGTCGAGCAGCAGGTGTGTCAGGAAGGGCATTCTTGGTGTCTTGTCCAGGAGCCACTGGATATAGGCTCTCAGTCAGAAAACAATGTGCAGATTTATCTTCCTCTGTATTCTCTTTTCTGGACTTTGGCCCAGAGTGGGACAGATAACCCTGCCTGAGACAGGAGAGGCATCAGGGCACCCAGACTAAGTGGAGAGGAGCAAAGAGAAGAGGAATTGTCTAGAGGGAGGTTGGGAGTTGTACCAGGCAGGAAGGGCACTGGGCATGCAGAAACCCCCTTATTTACCCGGATACACATTTACTGTCTCTTGCAGGTGACTGCAGGTTCGCAGAGGGCTAGGATCTTGTTTGGCTCTGCCCCTGTCCATTGCACACAGTAGGAACTTGGCACATCATTCTTGAATGAGTGAATGAGTGACATTATCAGGGTTGTCGTGTTTCCTCCCGCCAACTAGGCCTTGCAGGTATCCCTCACCACCGGGCACTCAGGCCTTCTCATAAACTACAGAAGAATGCTTCCTCGCGTCCCTCCTTGCCTTCACATCTGAAGGGTCCTTAGCAAGTTTTCTCGCCTGTAAATTCAAGCACGCACAGAGAGGGTGAGTGACATGCCCGCCTACACTCACACGGCCAGTGAGAGCCCTCTCCACCCCTACCCAGGAAGACATTCCTCCCGCCCCGCGCCCCCGCCCCTTTCGCCTCCATCAGGAGCCCCTCCCTTCTGAGGCTCTGGCCTTGGCCGAGGCTCTGGGACTGGCCGGGGCGGGTCCCACCTCTCTGCTGCCCTGGGCCGGCCTGCTCCAGTCCTTGTCCTCCGACCGAGGCTCTCAGAGGTTCCTTCTGACCGGCGATTCTTGTGCCTCCTCCCGCGCTTGGTAAGTAATCCCCCACCCTCCAGCCCCGACCTCCGGGGGAGGGGGAAGGAGGCTGTCCCAACTCGCGACTCCAGGGGTTCTGGGCCTGGGTCTCCTAGCGGACACATGAGCTTCCCTCCGGGGAAGCAGGGCTTGGAGTCTGGCCCGAGATTTCCCCCGGGGCAGCCGAGCCTCCATCCTGGCCAGGGGCCCTCAGGCTGGAGAACCAAGATGTGGGGATTCGGCCGGGCTGGCCAGGCAGGGAGCTTTACCGAGCCGGCAGCCCTGTGGGGCGGGCATTATCTGCCTGGCTTACAGAAGAGAAAACTGAGGGTCTGAGAGAGAGAGACAGTCTGAAGCTTGACAGGGCTTCTCCGCGTTCTAGGGACCCTCTGCGTCCTGGGCTAAGCCCCTCACCCCATTCTCGGAGTGGAAAATATCCCCTCTGATTGGCCAAATCTGGGGGCCAGGCACAAGGGCATTTTGTGATTGGAGAGCTTCTACAGCCCCACCTTCCCTAGTGCACAGGAGCATTGACCCCTGCACCCCAGCTTGATCCCAACACGGTTCTTGGGGTTATGCTACTTAGAGCCCAGCATCACCGCACCTGTTGAGGTCCCTCTTTTTCACCTCCCTAGAAGGGGCAGGAATATGGCTTGGGTGCAGATGGAGACAGAATTTAATAAGTATGTTCAGATGCTGAGTTAAGGGTGGTGGCCTTTGGCTTCAGGTGGCTATTTTCTCCCTACTCCCTCGATTCCCAGTGACCTTGGGCAAATTTCTAACTCCGACTGTGTTTCTTTAGCTAAAATTGAGGTGGAGGGATAAATACTAATACTACTGTCTGCCAGTGTTGCTTCAGAATGACAGAAGATCGTGCACTTTGGACCTAGGAACTCTGTTGAATGTGGGCTGCTGTCCCTCCTACAAATATTAACCTCCGGGACAATGTTGGAAACAATACTGTGATGTCTCTTTTGGAGACAAGGAGATTGAGCCTTAAGAGATGAATGTGATTCCTTAAGGTGGATTATAGGTCTGCAGGCTCAAGTGGTCTGGGGAAGCCTGCACCATGGCCAGCCCCTGTGCACAGGATAGTGGGAAAGACAGTGGATGAAACAGGACCCCCAGGGACTCCGCTTTGGGAGGGACACAGTATCCTCCCTGCCTGGTGCCTAATGGAATAGACTGATTGCAGAAGAGCAGTCAGCTTTGCTCTCACCCCCCAGCCCCCGCCTCTCCTGCCCCCCTTTCCCCCTTTTCCAAAGCAGCTGATGAAGTAGGATGCCTTGTGGCTGTGCCCTGAAGCTTGGCTGAGCCTCTACCCCCTCCTAGAGCTGCATTCTTCTGTGGGTCCCAAGACTACAGCTTGAGAACAGGTGGCCCAGAGCTGCTGCACCTGCACACATTGAGCTTGGGCAGGGTCTGAAAGCTGGGCCCTGGTGAAGCTGGAGAGTGAGGTTCTTGTCTCATGGAGTCAAAGAAGGAATCTTGAGGACAAAGGAGAGTGAGTAAAGAGAGTTTTATTAAGCAAAGATACAGAAAAAGCTCTGGGAGTGAAAGGGGTCCCTACAGGGCTGCCACTGAAGGCTTTTGGGATTGTTTTTTTTTAATTGAAGACTAACCGGGTTACACAAATCCTTTTAACATCTCTATAGATAGCACCATTAGTAGGGACTAGTGATTACAACTTTTATGATTTACTTCTTTTTTAGGATCTAGTAATTCTTTGTTGGTCATAAGTGACTGTTATAACAAGACCCCACCTCTGACACCTAGGGTTGGGTGGTCTTGTTTGTTTATCTCTGGTTTTCTTATATGTCTGCACTTTTTGGGATTTCTTTGAGCCTGATCCTATAGTCCCTTACCTATCTCTCCCTATCTAGCCTGGCCAGTCCCTTCATAAGACTTTAATTTTGATGTATATCTATGGGTCAAAAACATGGGGGATGATTGTCAATATGTATCTTGGGGGAGGAGTTAGAGATAAAGGAAGTTTCCAAAGGAATTTTTATATGTTAAAGTAGACTTACAGGATCCTGGGGGTCAATCTAAGATTGCCTTTTGTCCTTAGCAAAAGGTCAATGTCCAGGCAATGAAGTCCCTGGGGGAATGTCACTCTGCCTGTTTCAAGTACTTGTCAGTGAACTTCTTAGTAAGGAAATTTCACTGGGGAGCCAGGTCTGAGCGGAGTGATTGGGGTAGGAGGCCTGGGAAGCCCTGACAGTCCTGCTGCTGCCAGGGCAGCCCCAGAGTGTGCCCAAGCACTGCCAGGGGCAAGGGTCTGAGCCTGCCAACTCAGGAAGGAGGTAGAGCCTTGTAGGCTGCCCGACAGTGAGCCGAGCTGCACCTCTCAGCAGCAGTGTAGTCCCTTCCCTGGCTCTGCCCCTTTGGAGTTCCTGAGCTTTTCACAAGTCAAAGGTCAAGACTGGCTGAGGCCCCTCTGGGAGCACCTGTCCCTGCCAAGCTCAGCTTCCTGGGACTGTGACAATAGCCCCACTGGTGGCTCCCCTGACCTTGCCTCCCTGCTTCCAAAGGGATCTTTTTTGTACTGCTTTACTTTACTATGAGTAATATATTCTCAATTTGGCGGGGGGGGTGGGGTGGGGGGGTGGGGTGGGGGGGAGCAAAAACAGAACATTCTGGTAGAAAAAAGATAATTACTTTCATGAAAATCCCCCAAACCCAAAGCACTCTACCCAGGGACTTTTCACATTTCTGGGTGAATCCACCCAGTTTTTTTTGCACTGCAAGTACACAGACATACACATGCATGACACTTTTAAAAATCATAGTGGTTTGCTATCTGTTCAGCTGCTCTGGCCTGCATATTCCCGTTGGCGAAGCAAAGTGCGTCGCCCTAACTGGCTGCCTGGCTTACACAGTGTGCATGTAGCATGATTTTGCCATACTTATGCCATTATTTGCTCACCCAAACATAATTTAGAAGTGAAAATGCTGAATCAGAAGAAAAGAACCATTTCTAGGATTTTGATATTTATTGCCAAATTTTCCTCTAGAGAATTTGCCCCAAATTGTTATCCCACTAGTGTGGCAGGAGGGTGTTCCTTTTCCTGTACCTAGACAACATCGTCTTCAGTGCCTTCCAGTTTTATAGGAGAAAAACAGTCCCTTGTTTTATGACGCCTATTTAGCAATAGGCATTTGATTAATTGTAACTTAAACACGTTTATATTCATCTGTTGGCAGAGGGCTTTTATTCTTTTGGCAAATTGCTTCAGATACATGTAAAATCTTCCTGCATGAACGTTTATCACATGCTTCCTTTGTATCTTTCCTTTAGAGTCAAGTTTCTAAAGTCCAACACTTACCAGATTTTTTTTTCCCTCGTACTTTGATGTTTTCTTCCTGTATTTGATTTTTAAAATATTTATTTTAACCCAATTGAACTGCATTTTGAAGTAAGATGTGAACTATAGATTTGTTTGTTTGTTTAAATTAATTTTTAGAATAATTTTAAGTTTACAGAACAATTGAGCAGAGTACAGAGAGTTCCCACATACTCCCTCAGCCCCGTGTTTCTCCACTGTCCCAAGTATATTAGTAACACCTTGCATTAGCACTAGGCACATTTGTTACTTTTGATGACTGGATATTGATACAATATTCTTAAAGTCTACAGTTCGCATCACTCTTTGTGTTATATATTCAATGGGTTTTGGCGGGTGTATAAGGACCTGCATCTACCATTACAGTAGGTAACTGAAAAATGTCCTGTGTTCCATCTGTTCATTCCTCTCCCTCCTCCTCTAAGCCTCTGTCAAACACTGACTTTTTTTCCTCTGTCTTCCTAGTTGACACTGTTATTATAGCTAGAATAATAGGTCTGGCTTCTTTCATTTAGCAATAGTCATTAAAATTTCTCTCTTTTTATGTTTGATAGCTCATTTCTTCTTAGCATGGAATAAAAGCTTTTCTCTGGATGTACCACAATTTATTTATTCATTCACCTATTAAAGGACATGTTGGTTGCTTTCAAGTTTAGGTAATTATGAGTAAAGCTGCTATAAATATCTGTGTGCAGGTTTTTGTGTGGACCTAAATTGCCCCCTCATTTAGGTAAAGACCATGATTGCTGAATTGTATGGTAGGAGTGTGTTTAGTTTTTTGTTTTTTGGTTTTTTCGTTAAGAAACTGCCAAACTATTTTCCAAAGTGACTGTACCATTTTCTCATTCCCACCAGCAATGAATGAGAGTTCCTGTTGCTCCACCTCTTCACCAGCGTTTTGTGTTGTTAGTGTTTTTGATTTTAGTCATTCTAGTAGATTTGCAGTGGTATTTCATTGTTGTTTTAATTTGCAATCCCTAGTGACATATGATGTTAAGCATGTTTTCATATATGCATCTCCCATTGGTATTTCTTCTTTGTTGAGATGTCTGTTCAGGTCTTTCCTCCAATTTTAAGTTGAGTTGTTTTCTTACAGTTGAGTTTTAAGAATCGTTTGTATATTTTGGATACTAGTCCTTTATCAGATGTGTGTTTTGCAGATCCCCCCACCCCGACCCCCATTTCCCCCTGCCCAACCACCCTTTGTTGCTTGTCTTTTGCAGAGCAGAAGTTTTTTTTTTAAGTCTAATAAAGTTCAGTTTGTCACTTTTTTCCTTCCATAGTTTTGTTGTTATCTAAAAAGTCAGACCCACGGTCATCTGGATTGCATCATATGTTATCTTCTAGGAGTTTTATAGTTTTATCTTTATGAAAATTTTACATGTGATTGATGTATTGATTTGAGGGTCTTTTTTTTTAATTTTGCACGTGGATGTCTGGTCATTCAAGAATCATTTGTTGAAAAATCTATATTTTCTCTATTGAATTGCTTTTACTACTTTCTCAAAGATCAGGTGACTTTTTGTGTGTGTCTCTCTTCTGTTTGTCTACTCTTTTGCCAATATCACACTGTCTTAAATACTATAGCTTCATTACTGTGGCATCATACTGAAGTTGGGTAGTGTCAGTATTTTGACTTTGCCCCTCTCCTTCAATATTGTGTTGGATATTTCAGGTCTTTTGCCTTTAGTATAAACTTTAAAATCAGTTTGTTGATGTCCACAAAATAACTTGCTGGGATTTTCACTGAGATTGTGTTGAATCCAAAGGTCAAATTGGAAAGAACTGATGTCTTGACAATATTGAGTTTTCCTAACCATATGAATATAATATCTCCACTTATTTAGGTTTTATTTTATTTCCTTCATTAGTCTTGTGGTTTTCCCCACATAGCTCTTTTACATATTTTATTATATTTACAAATAAATAATTTCATTTTTATGTGATATGTAAATGATATTGTGTTTTTAATTTCAAGTTCCAATTGTTTATTGCTGGCATATAAGAAGCAATTGACTTTTGCATATTAACCTTCTCTCCTGTAACCTTCCTATAATCATTTATTGGTTTTAGGAGTTTCTTGTTGATTCTTTAAGATTTTCTACGTGGACAATCATGTCATCTGTGAACACAGACAGTTTATTTCCTCCTTTCCAATCTGTATACCTTTTATCACCTTTTCTTATTTCTTTGCTAGAATTTCCAGTAGGATTTTGAATAGAAATAATGAAAGGAACACCCTTGGCTTGTTTCTGATCTTAGTGGGAAGGTTTCTAGTTTCTTACAATTAAGTGTGATATTAGTTATGGGTTTGTTTGTAGATGTTCTTTATCAGGTTAATTTCCTCTCCATTCCTAGTTTGCTGAGAATGTTTTATCAGGAATGAGTATTGGGTTTTGTCAAATACTTTTTCTGCATCTATTTATCTGTTCACATGATTTTCCTTCTCTGTCCTGTTAATGTAATCTAGTGTAATTGATTTTGATTTTGATTGTGTAATCTATTACATGAATTGATTAATTGATTTTGATTAATTGATTTTGAATCTTTAGTGTTTGGTTGAATTCACCAGTGAACCCTGGTGCTTTCTGCTTTGGAAGGGTATTAATTATTGATTCAGTGCCTTTAATATATGTAGACCTATTTCTATTTTCCTTATATAAGTTTTGTTGAATGGTGTCTTGCAAGATATGTTCCATTTCATCTAGGTTATCAAATTTGAGGGTGTATAGGGTGTATAGTTATTAATAATACTCCTTTTTACTCTTTTAATGACTATGGGATTAGTAGTGATGGTCCTTCTTACATTTTTGAAATTAGCAATTTTTGTCTTACTTAGTCTAACTAGGGGCTTACCAATGTCCACTCTGGAAGATGGTATGGAGATTCCTCAAGAAGTTAAAAATAGAGATACTCTACCAACCAGCAATTTCACTACTAGGCATTTACCCCAAAGATAAAAGTGTAGCGATCTGAAGGGGCACATGTACCCCAATGTTCATAGCAGCAGTGTCTGTAGTAGCCAAACTGTGGAAAAAGCCAAGGTGTTCATCAATAGATGAATGGATAAAGATGTGATGGGGATTAAAGAAGGCATTTATTGTGATAAGCACTGGGTGGTTTTTTAAAAAATTTTTAATTTAAATTCAATTAGCCAACATAGAGTATATCATTAGTTTCAGATGTACTGTTCAGTAATTTATCAGTTGGGTGTAATACCAAGTGCTCATCATATCATGTGCCTTACTTAATGCCCATATCCCCAAAACCTATCCCCATCCCCCATCCCCACCTCCCCTCCAGCAGCCCTTAGTTTGTTTCCTATAGGTAAGAGCCTCTCATAGCTTGTTTCCCCTCTGATACTTCCCATTCAGTTTTCCCTCCCTTCCCTTATGATCCTCTGCATTGTTTCTTATATTCCACAAATGAGTGAAACTGTATGATAATTGTCTTTCTATATTTGACTTCTTTTGCGTAATACCCTTCAGTTACATCCATGTTGATGTAAATGGTAAGTATTCATCTTTTCTGATGGTTGAGTTATATACACACACACACACACACACACATATACACAATATTACATATATATGTATACATATATGTATATATACATTTATATACACAAAATACATATATATATTCATATATATATATATATATATATATATATATATATATTCCACAACTTCTTTATCCATTCATCTGTTGATGGATATCTCAGCTCTTTTCATAGTTTGGCTATTGTGGATATTGCTGCTATGAACTTTGGGGTGTATGTGCCCCTTCAGATCACTATATTTGTATCTTTGGGGTATATACCTAGTAGCATAATTGCTGGGTTTTAGGGTATCTCTATTTTTAACTTCTTGAGGAATGTCCATTTAAATTCTTGAGGAATTTTATAGAGTGGCTGTACCAGCTTGCATTCCCACCAACAGTGTAAGAGAGTTCCACTTTCTCCACATCCTTGCCAACATTTGTTGTTTCCTGTCTTGTTAATTTTAGCCATTCTGAATGGTGTAAGGTGGTAATCTCATTGTGATTTTGATTTATATTTCGCTGATGCCAAGTGATGTGAAATTTTTCATGTGTCCACTGGCCATTTTTATGTCTTCTTTGGAGAAATGTCTATTCATGTCTTATGCCCATTTCTTTACTGGATTATTTGGTTTTGGGTGTTGAGTTTGATAAGTTCTTTATAGATCTTGGATACTAGCCCTTTATCTGTACTGTCATTTGCAAATATCTTCTCCCATTCCATAGGTTACGTTTTAGTTTTGTTGATTGCTTCCTTTGCTGTGAAGAAGCTTTTTATCTTGATGAAGTCCAGTAGCTCATTTCTGCTTTTCTTTCCATTGCCTCTGGAGATTTGTCTAGCAAGAAGCTGCTGCGTCCGAGGTCAAAGAAGATGCTGTCTGTGTTCTTCTCTAGGATTTTGATTGATTCCTGTGTCAAATTGAGGTCTTTCATCCATTTTGAGTTTATCTTTGTGTATCGTATAAAAGAATGGTCCATTTTCTTTTTCCATATGTGGCTGTCCAATTTTCCTAACACCACTTATTGAATAGATTGCCTTTTTTCCATTGGATATTCTTTTCTTCTTTGTCAAAATAAGTTGACGATAGAGTTGAGGGTCCATTTCTGGGTTCTCTATTCTGTTCCATTGATTTATGTGTCTGTTTGTGCCAGTACCATTATGTCTTAATGATTAGTTTTGTAATATAGGTTGATGCCTGGCATTGTGATGCCACCAGCTTTGGTTTTCTTTTTCAACATTCCTTTGGCTATTTGGGGTCTTTTCTAGTTCCATACAAATTTTAGGATAATTTGATCCAGGTCTGTGAAAATGTTGATGATATTTTGATAGGGATTGCTTTGAATATATAGATTGCTCTGGGTAGCATAGACCTTTTAACAATGTTTATTCTTCCATTCCATGAGCATGGAATGTTTTTCCATCTGTTTGTATCTTCTTTAGTTTCTTTCAGAAGTGTTCTACAGTTTTTAGAGTACAGATCCTTTACCTCTTTGGTTAGGTTTATTCTTAGGTATCTTGTGGTTTTTGGGTGCTATTGTAAATAGATCAATTCCTTAATTTTCTTTCTTCTGTCTCATTGTTAGTGTAAAGAAATGCATCTTATTTTTGTGTATTGATCTTATATCCTGCTACATTGCTGAATTTCTGTATGAGTTCTGGCAATTTTGGAGTGGAGTCTTTTGGGTTTTTCACATAAAATATCATCTCATCTGCAAAGAAAGTTTGACTTCTTGTTTGCCAGTTTGAATGCCTCTTATTTCTTTTTGTTGTCTGATTGCTGAGGCTTGGACTTCTAGTACTATGTTGAACAACAGTGGTGAGAAAGGACATTACCCTTGTGTTCCTGACCTTCTTGACCCTAAGGAAAAGCTCTCAGTTTTCCCCTTGAGGATGATATTGCTGTGGGCTTTTTGTAGGTGGCTTTTATGATATTGCAGTATGTTCCTTCTATCCCTACACTTTGGAGAGTTCTAATCAAGAAAGGATGCTGAATTGTATGTAAAATGCTTTTTCTGCATCAATGGAGAAGATCATATGGTTCTTGTCCTTTCTTTTATTAATGTGATGTATCACATTGATTGATTTGCAAATGTGGAACTGCCCTTGCAATCCAGGAATAAATCCCACTTGGTAATGGTGAATAATCTTTTTCATGTACTGTTGGATCCAGTTGGCTAGTATCTTGGTGAGAATGTTGGCATCCGTGTTCATCAGGGATATTGGTCTGTAATTTTCTTTTTTGTTTGTTTGTTTTTAAAGATTTTATTTATTTATTTAAGAGAGAGAGAGAGAGAGAAAGAGCACAATCAGGGAGGAGAGGGAGAAGCAGGCTCCCCCCTGAGCAGGGAGCCTGATACAGGGCTCAATCCTAGGACCCTGGGATCCTGACCTGAGCCAAAGGCAGTTGCTTAACTGACAGCCACCCAGGAACTCCTGTAATTCTCCTTTTTGATGGGGTCTTTGATTTTAGGATCAAGGTAATGCTGGCATCATAGAATGAGTTTGGAAGTTTTCCTTCCGGTTTTATTTTTTGAAACAGCTTCAGTAGAATAAATATTATTTCTTCTTTGAGTGTTTGGTAGAATGTCCCTGGGAAGCCATCTGGCCTATTCATCTGGCCAATTCTTCCAGATTGCCTAATTTGTTGGCATAGAGTTGCTCATAATATGTTCTTAAAATTGTTTGTATTTTCTTAGTGTTGGTCATGATCTCTCTTCTTTCATTCACGATTTTATTAATTTAGGTTCTTTCTCTTTTTGATAAGTCTGGTAGGGGTTTATCAATCTTATTAATTCTTTCAAAGAACCAGCTTCTACTTTCATTGATCTTCTCTATTCTTCTGGTTTGTATTTCATTGATTTCCACTCTAATCTTTATTATTTCTTTTCTCCTGCTTGGTTTAAGCTTTATTTGCTGTTCTTTCTCCAGTTCTTTTAGATGTAAGGATAGCCTGTGTATTTGAGATTTTTAAAAGTTTTTGAGAGAGACTTGTATTGCAATATACTTTCCTCTTAGGATCACCTTTGCTGTATCCCAGAGGTTTTGAACATTTGTGTTTTTATTTTCATTAGTTTCTATGAAATAATTTTTTTTTTTTTAAATTTCCTGGTCGACCCATTCATTCCTTAGTAGGATGGTCTTTAACCTCCAAGTGTTTGAGTTCCTTCCATATTTCCTCTCATGATTGAGTTCAAGTTTCAAAGCTTTGTGGTCTGAAAATATGCAGAGAATAATCCCAATCTTTTGGTATTGGTTGAGACCTGAATTATGATCCAGTATATGCTCTTCTGGAAAAATTCCCTGTGCACTCTAGAAGAATGTGTATTCTGTTGCTTTAGGATGGAATGCTGTGTACATACCTCTGAAGTTCATCTGGTCTAATGTGTCATTCAGAGCCCTTACTTCTTTGTTGAACTTCTACTGAGGTGATCTTTCCATTGCTGTGAGTGGGATGTTGAAGTCCCCTACTATTAATGTATTATTATCAATGCATTTTTTTTAGTTTGGTTATTAATTGGTTGAGATGTTTGACTGCTCCCAAATTAGGAACATAAATATTTATAATTGTTAATTCTCCTTGTTGGGTACTCCTTTAGTTATGATATAGTGTCCCTTTTCATCTCTCACTATGGTCTTTGGTTTAAAATCTAATTTATCTGATAAGAGAATTGCTTTCCCAGCATTCTTTTGAGGTCCATTAGCATGACAAATTGTTCTCAACCCCTCACTTTCTTTCTTCTTTCTTTTTTTAAATTTCTTTTCAGCGTAACACAATTCATTGTTTTTGCACCACACCCAGTGTTCCATGCAATATGTGCCCTCCCTAATACCTACCACCTTGTTTCCCCAACCTCCTACCCCCCGCCCCTTCAAGACCCTCAGGTTATTTTTCAGAGTCCATAGTCTCTCATGGTTCACCTCCCCTTCCAATTTCCCTCAACTGCCTTCTCCTCTCCATCTCCCCATGTCCTCCATGTTATTTGTGAAGCTCCACAAATAAGTGAAACCATATGATAATTGACACTCTTTGCTTGACTTATTTCACTCAGCGTAATCTCTTCCAGTCCTGTCTATGTTGCTACAAAAGACCAGCTTGCCACTTTCAATCTGGAGGTGGCTTAAGGTGTAGTTAGTCTCTCATGGACAGCATATGGATGGGTCTTGCTTTTTTTGTTTTTCTTCAAATATTTTATTTATTTATTTATTTATTTATTTTTAATTTTTTTATTTTTTATAAACATATATTTTTATCCCCAGGGGTACAGGTCTGTGAATCACCAGGTTTACACACTTCACAGCACTCACCAAAGCACATGCCCTCCCCAATGTCTATAATCCCACCCCCTTCTCCCAAACCCCCTCCCCCCAGCAACCCTCAGTTTGTTTTGTGAGATTAAGAGTCACTT
>NC_081558.1:59755226-59758132 GCF_022355385.1 Mustela nigripes
CCCTTTAAGAATGATGTAGTGTCCTTGTATCTCTGACTACAGTCTTTAGCTTAAAATCTAATTTGTCTGATATGAGAATCACTACCCCGGCCTTCTTTTGAGGCCCATTGGCATGAAAGATGCTTCTCCATCCCTTCACTTTCAGTCTGGGTGTATCTTTAGGTTCAAAATGGGTCTCTTGTAGAAAACACATGGATGGGTCCTGTCGTTTTATCTAATCTGCAACCCCGTGCCATTTTATGGGCACATTTAGGCCATTCACATTGAGAGTGATTATTGAGAGATACATTTTTATTTACATCGTGTTACCTTTGATGTCTTTCTTTCTGTAGATTGTCTCTATATTTCTGTTCAATACTATTCTTAAGATTTTTCCTCTTTTATAGAACCCCCCTTAATATTTCCTCCAGTGTTGTCTTGGTGGTTGCAGTCTTTTAAGCCTTGCCGGTCTTGGAAATGCTTTATCTCTCCATCCATTTTGAATGTCAGTCTTGCTGGATAAAGTATTCTTGGTTGCATGTTCTTCTCATTTAGTGCCCTGAATATATCTTGCCAGCCCTTTCTGGCTTGCCAGGTCTCTGTGGACAGGTCTGACGTTATTCTGATGGGCTTTCCTCTGTAAGTAAGGAGCCTCTTTGTTTTAGCAGCTTTCAAGAGATTATATCTACAATTATGAGTCCTCAATTTGGCTATCAGGTGCCTTGATGTTTTTCTGGAATCTATAATCTTGGGTGGAGACCGTTTGCCTCTAGTACATGAACACTGGTTCCATTCATGAGATTGGGAAAATTTTCATGAAGAACTTGTTCCACTATATCTTCTAGACTTCTTTCTTTCTCCTCCCCTTCAGGGATTCCAATAATTCTGACGTTGGAACCTTTCATGGCATCATTTATTTTCCTGATTCTGTTTTCATGGCTTCTAAGCTGTTTGTTCCAAGCTTCCTACTGATCCTTTCTCTCCGTTTGTCCTCCAGATCACTAATTCTATCTTCTTTCTCAGTTACCCTAGCTTGAGGGAATTTAGATTAGATTGGAACTTATTGAGAGCATTGTTAACCTCATCCCTGGTAGCTTTCAGCTCTCCCCTAACATTGAAAACATGATCTCTGGTCGCTTTCAGTTCTTCCCTAATCAATTCCATTTGGTCATTCATGGCTTTCTCCAACCTAGCTATTGCCTGCATAATTGTTATCCTGAATTCTCTTTCCAACATATTGTCTATGCTGATAGCCATTAGCTCTGTTGCAGAAGGCCCATCCTCTGTATTTTTCTTCTGTTGGGCATTCCTCCTCCTAGTCATTTTGGTGAGAGATGGCTGAACGGATGTAGCTGGATGTATCAACCGTGGTGCAGTCAAGGTGCACCCTGGAATGCTTCTGAGCAATCAGGGTTCCCCACCCAAACGAGAGAAAAAAGAAAAGAAAAAGAAAGAGAGAGAGACAGTAAAGAAAGGGAAGATCAAAGAGAAGGTTCAGCCCAAATGGCCCCAAGGTAAGATTTATGAAGTATACAAACAGAAACAGACAAACAAAAAGACTGATAAAAGTATATGACAAGAGAAAAAAATTATATATATATGCAAATAAAGGAAGAACCTAGTTAAAAAGAACCCCAAGTGTAAGATTTATATACTATCAGAACAAACACAAAACCACAGAAACAATGGTGGAAGAAAAAGATGGGAGAGTTGTTATAAATTCTCAGTGTGGGTGAGGAAGATTGTTTTGATTCTTCCTGGATGTATCTTGATATCTTTGTGAAAGGACTCAACTTTCCTAAGATAAAGGGGGAGTAAAAATTGGTTTACCTATAGGGCTAGCATTGATTGGGGAAAGGGGATTACCTTGAAGTTAAACTTTATATGAATATTAGAAAATAAAAATAAAAAAGGAATAAACTAGACTAAACTAAACTAAAATTAAAAAAAAGAAATTTAAGAAATAGAAATGCAAAAGGAAAACACAGGTGTATATATCAAAAAGTTCAGTTTAGAAGATTATTATGGAATTTGATGTACTGTATATCTCACTGTGATGGTAAATAGGTTAAAAAATTATCTATTAAAAAAATGAGCCAGAATAGTGGGAATGAATTAAAAATAAAAGTTGTCCTATGAAGTAGTGGTGGTGGTTCTCTTGTAGTCTTTTTTTTTTTTTTTCCCCTGGTTGGTTTTCTGGGGGAGGGGCCTGCCTTATGGGTTTTCAGTCAATGATGTTCTCTGAGTTAAGACGGGGGCGGGCTCTGAGGAAACTGGTTTTTTCAGGCTTTTGTTCTCTGGAAGTTTTTATGTTGTTTCACTTTTTTTCTCTCTCACCTTGACCGCTTTTGATGGTTTTTGTAGGTTTAGAGGAAATCAAACTGCACCCTGACCTCCCTCTCAGAAATCTCAGTCTGGCTGCAGAGCTCAAATAAACCCCCTTGGCCACTGGCAGAACAGGTTCCGAGTCGCGGTCCCTGGGGACACAGGATTTTTTGCTTGTACCCAAAACCACAGCAGAGGCGGCTGTCTGGGCAGCTCCAGACTGCCAGAAAGGTTCCAAGCAGTGATTGCACACTGAGATTTTCCCACTGGCCCTGGCTGGGAGTACCTGGTTTTCCAGGGTCCGAGAGCACTGGGCTGGCGCCTGTACGTACCTCTCTCAGGGGAGGGCGTGAGGCGTGACTCGGACTCTGATAGCACGGCAGGGCACTTGCGTGGGGACTGCAAAAAAGTTGTACTTCTGTTGGCTGGCAGCTCCTCATGGGAGCCGGGCCCCACACGCTCTCAGGTGCGCTGGTGGCTCAGGGACCAAGACCTGGTTTCTCCACCGCACTCTCTCTGGCTCTGTACCAGGAGTGGCTGTCCTGGGTCTGGGGACTTAAGCTCCTGTCCCTAATGCCCTGATTCCCACGATTGCCCCCCCC
>NC_081558.1:59758232-59803659 GCF_022355385.1 Mustela nigripes
CCCAGTGATCCTTTGCTCTTTTTGAGTGCTTTCTACCAGACTCCCGAGTTAATGCTTGTCCCCAGATGCAGGGCACTCTCGTATTGGGATATTACTTTCCAATGGATCGCCTCTGGTGGCTCCCTTCCCCTTTTGTTTATCTTCCAATATCAGTCTGACTTTCCCACTCCCTTTACCTGCCCACTGGCAACTTCTGCTCTGGTAGAGATCCAGACATGTATAATTCTGATCTTAGGCTGATTTCGTGGGTGATCAGAGTTCTTTAGAAGGTAGTCAGCTCACTTTAGGGTACAGGTTGAAAGAGCACCTCCTCCTACTTCCCCGCCATCTTGTCTCCCCTCAAGATTTCATTCTTTTTGATGGTTGAGTAATAGTCCATTGTGTGTGTGTGTGTGTGTGTGTGTGTGTGTGTGTGTGTGTTGGCAATTGTGGGCTTTGCTGTTATAAATGTTGGGGTGCATATACCCCTTCAAATCACTATGTTTGTATCCTTTGGATAAACACCTACTAATGCATTGCTAGGTCATAGAGTAGTTCTATTTTCAACTTTTTGAGGAGCCTCTCTGCTTTTCCAGAGAGGCTGCACCAGTTTGCTGTCCTACCAACAGTGTAAGAGGATTCTCCCTTCTCCACATCCTTGCCAACATCTGTTGTTTTCTGAATTCAAACAGATACTTGTATACCAATATTCACTGCAGCATTATTCACTATAGCCAAGAGGTAGAACTGGCCCTGTGTGCAGGAACAGATGAATGGATGTAATAGACATGCATGCACATGTACACACAGAAATAGATAAATAAAATTCTTTCATAAAAAGGAATAAAGTTCTGATACATACTACAACATGTTTAAAGCTTGAAGACATTGTGCTAGATGGACTAAGCCATATTCAAAATACAAGTATTGTATGATTCCACTTATATGTGATACCAAGAATAGTCAAATTTACAGAAACAAAAAGTAGATTAGAGGTTAATAGGGGCTACTTGTAGTGGTTGGGAATGGGAACTTATTTCTTAATAAATATAGAGTTTCTGTTTGGAGTGATGAAATAGTTGTGATACTTACACAATACTGTGAATGTAAAAAAAAAAAAAGTCTGAACTGCACACTTAGAAGTGATTAAAATGGGGGCTCCAGGGTGGCTCAGTTGGTTAAGCGGTTGCCTTCAGCTCAAGTCATGATCCTGGAGTCCCAGGATCAAGTCCTGCATTGGACTCCCTGCTCAGCAGGGAGGCTTCTCCCTTTGACCCTCCCCCTTCGCATGCTCTCTCTCTCTCTCTCTCCCTCAAATAAATAAAAAAATAAAAATGATTAAAATGGTGAGTTCTATGTTACATATCTTTTACCATTATAACAAAATTTGTAAGCTATAATAAACACAAAAGATAGACAAACTGACAATGGAAAAGAATACAGGTCCAGAGACAGATTTATCCATATATGGTAATAGAAAAACATTTCTGGACTTCTGTGTCATAGACAAAAGTCAATTCTGGAAGGATTGCATGCAATGAAAAAAAAAAAGATAAAAGTTTGTTTGTTTGTTTGTTTGTTTTTCTAATATCTCTTTTTTTGAAATTAAGAATTTATTTTTTAGAGAAGTTTTAAGTTCACAGCAAAATTAAGGGGCAGGTACAGAGATTTCTTATATACCCAGTGCCTCTTGCCACACAAAACATCCCCTGTTATCAATTTCCTCCTCCAAAGTGATACACTTGTTATGACTGATGAACCTACACCAATAGAGTATCACTCAGAGTCCATAGTTTACATTAGTTTTTTTCTTGGTGTTGTACCTTATATGGTACAACCTTATATGGGTTTGGACAAAAGCATAATGATGTTTCTATCATTATGGTATCACACAGAGTGTTTTCATTGCCTAAATATCCTGTGTTCCACCTGTTCATCTATTCCCCTTTTCCAACCCTTGGTAGCCACTGATCTTTTCATGTCTCCATTGTTTTACCCTTTCCAGAATGTCATATAGTTAGAATCATACATTATGTAGCCTTTAAAGATTGACTCCTTTCACTTAATAATATGCATTTAAGGCTCCTGTATGTCTGTTTGTGACTTGATGACTCATTTATTTTCAGTGCTGTTGTCTGAATATACCACAGTTTATTAATCCATTCACCTACTGAAAGACTTTGTGGTTGCTTCCAAGTTTTAGTAATTAGGGGTAAAAGTTCTAAAAACAGCCATGTGCAGGTTTTTGTGTGCATGCAAGTTTTCAGCTCCTTTGAGTAAATACCAAAGAGTATGATTGTTGGATTGTACGGTAACAATGTGTTTCATTCATAAGAAACTGCCAAATGTCTCCCAAAGTGACCATGTCATTTTGCATCCCATCAGCAATGTATGAGAATTCCTGTTGCTCCACATTCTTACTAGCACTTGATATTATCAGTGTTCCAGATTTTGGTCATTCTAATAGGTACGTAGTAGTAATATCCCTTTATTCTTTTAAACTGAATTTGCCTGATTATGTATTATGTGGAGCATCTTTTCATATACTTGTCATCTGTATATCTTGTCTGGTGAGGTGTCTCTTTAGGAATTCAGCCTACATTTTATTGAGGTGATTTGTTTTGTAATTGTTAAGTCTTCAGAGTTTTTTGTATATTTTGGTAACAGTCCTTTATCAGCGTATCTTTTGCAAATGTTTTCTCCCAGTCTGTGGCTTGCCTCCTCATTCAGTGGACAATGTTTTGCAGAATGGAAGCTTTTAATCTTAATGAAGTCCAGCTTAACAATTTTTTCTTTCATAATTGTACTTTGATGTTATATCTAAAAAGTCAGTGCGTACTGAAGGTCATTAAATTTTCTCCTATGTTATCTTTGAGGAGGTGTAATATTGCATTTCACATTTAGGTTTGTGATGTATTTTGAGTAAATTTTTGTCAAGGGAGGGGCATCTGTGTGGCTCAGTGGGTTAAAGCCTCTGCCTTCGGCTCAGGTCATGATCCTATGGTCCTGGAATCGAGCCCCACATCGGGTTCTCTGCTTAGTGGGGGCCTGATTCCTCCTCTCTCTCTGCCTGCCTCTCTGCCTTCCTGTGATCTCTGTCAAATACATAAATAAAATCTTTAATAACATTTTTTTTTTGTAAAGGGAGTAATGTCTGTGTTTAGATTAACATTTTTGCATGTGGATGCTCAGTTGTTCCAGCACCATTTGTTGAAAAACTATTTTTGCTCCATTTTGTTGACTTTGCTCAATGAAGATTTTAGAAGACAGAGAGGACATCTTCATGAACTGGCATAGGCAACAAATTTCTTAAATAGATTGTAAAAACCACTAAACATAAAGGGAAATTTTAATGAGTATACTATGTTAAGTTTAAGATCTTGGGTTCATTAAAACACACATTAGACAGTAAAAAAATCAAGCCACAGAATTGAAGTTATGTTTCATCAATATGTATGACAGAGGATCGATAGTCCAGATTATTAAAAAACAAAATCAAAACAAACAAACAAACAAAACAAAACCCCTCTTTTGCTGCAAACCAGTAAGTAAAAGGCCACCTGATTGAAAAAAACAACAACAAACAAACAAACCAAAAAACCCAAAAGTCTTAAAGAGGCAGCTCCCACAAACAGATGTTCATGTGGCCAATAAACATAGGAAAAGGTGCTCAGTTTCAATAGTCATCAAGGAATTGCAAATTAAAGCCCAATGACATGGCTATATTTCACGTTAGCAAAAAGACACAAAGCCCCTATACCAAACACATGGGCATGAGAATTGGTACAACCGCTTTGGAAAATGGACAGAATCTGTTAAAGCTGAACATTTTCATGCCTCTGACCCCAAAATTCCACTCGTAGGAATGGAATTTGCCCAACAGAAATATGTGTCTATACACAGTAAGAATCATATGCCCAAATCTTGATAGCATCCTTATCATAATAACCTCAAACTGGAAACTACCAAATGTCCATCAGTGGTAGAATAGAATAGATGAATAAATGTATTTATTCACATTCACAACAGTGAAATACCATGCAGCAATGAGAATGAGCGCAATACAACTACATGCAACAATGTGCATAATGTTGAGTGGGAAAAATCCACAGAACATTACATTACTGCATGATTCTATTTTTATAAATACAAACATATATATATGGGAGCTGCTGGAGTGTTTCTTTCTCTGAGTGCCGATTATAGAGGTGTGCTTAGTTTGTGAAATTCATTGATCTACATACCTATAATTTCGCACTTTTCTGTATGTATGAAGCATGTTAATACGTCAATCACATTTTCCAAAAACACATGTATATTTTTACAAATGGATAATTTAAAGAAATACATCAAGTGAAAAATAGGTGTTACAGATATGAGCATGCGGATTGAATGACCAAACTTTGGAGACAATTGCATGATGTAACTACTCATTATTTCACATATCTTCCTTCTACTTGGCCAGCTCAGTAGCACCCCATTTCATTCCCCCTGACCCCACCTTCAGTCCTCAGGGCCTATCCACCCAAGCATTCTTTTCTTAGAGGTGGAGATAAGCAGACCCTCAGGCCCAGGTGTCCTTGCTGCTTTCTGGCTCAGGGAAATAAGCCCGATGAGCAGGCTGAAAGCTGTTTGAGGAACTTAGCATCTGAGAAAACAGACTTGATGTAACCAGGTCACAAAACTGGTTAGCTACAGAAATATGTTTAAATACATCTCAGAGGACTTGCCTCCCAGTGTTCCACACCAATTTAGAGGATTTCAAGGAGTAATCCCTAATTCTATAATCTCCATTCAAATCACCCACTGTGGCATATAAAATCCCTCCCTTGCAAAAGTTTCTCCTCTGGCCCTTCACAGTAGCAGCTCTCTGCAGATGTCTGATGCTCAGGGAGCCCCAGAGGTGACCTTAAGTGGTGGAGGTGGGCAGGGTGGACAAGGTGCTGTGCAGTTGTCCACTTGGACTAGGGCTAGCTCCCTGAGCATCCTGTTACAGCACTATGTCTAACACTGTGGTTTTTATTCCATCTGCAGATCCTTCTGACCCATCCCTTCTGCCATGAAGATCGCAGTGATTGGGCAAAGCTTGTTCAGCCAGGAAGTTTACTGCCACCTCAGGAAGGAGGGCCATGACGTCGTGGGTGTATTCACTGTCCCAGACAAGGATGGGAAGGCTGATCCCCTTGGTGAGTGGGTGGGCCAGGAATAGGGAAAGGGGGTGCCCAGGCAGGCAGGTAGCTATGGGCAGGAGCAGAAGTCTTGTGGTGGTCATGGACATCCCTGGCTAGAGGCAGCCCTACATGGCCCACCTTGAATCCTGCTCAGGTGCCAACCAGCTGCCTGGCTTTTCTGGAACAAAATAGAGACCCCTTCCCCAACTGATCATGGGGTGGGGCTTGTGTCCTAGAGAAGGGTCAGGGAGAAGCCCAGTCTGCCCCCAGGGTCCTACTGTCTGACAATTTCAGGCTTCTCTGACCCCAGCACCAGGCTCTGGAAGGGCTGCTGCCAGGTGGGAGGTACCGCAGGTCACAGTTCCCAAATATGAATGTTCAGGGTATCTCCATCAGTGGGAGTGCCTGCTATGCAAAGTGCTAAGCCCTTCCCTGGGAGTTTCTGTCCAAAAGGGTGGGGTTGAGTCTGAGAATTTGCATTTCTAACAAGTTCCCAGGTGATGCTGATGCATCTAGCTCTATGAGATGCATAGTTTAAGAATCACTAGCCTCTAGACTGGGAGCCTCAGCAGCACTTCGGGATGCAAGGGCCTCAGCTCAAATGTACAGACAGGGACACTCAGGTCCTTCAGAGGCCAGATGGATGCAGAATATAGAGCAGAGGTTAAAAACGGAAGGCCAGATTGAGAAAAGAGCCTTGTGGGGCTGGCCAAGAACAGGGACATGGTTCATAGGGATAATGAATCTCGCTAGACTGAGAAGCACAGCTGACCCTTGGACCCAGGTCCAGCACCACTGTGATGCTAACCAGGCATCAGTCTCAGACTTGACCCCAGTGTGACCTGTGATATAGCCTGACCTCACCATAGCCTGAGCCCTGCCCTCAGCCACTAAATGACCACTGATACTAGTCTCTGAGACTAAACCCAGATGGAGCCTGGCTGGGACTTGACCCTGACCTTGGATGTCTTGCAGAAGTATTCCCTTGATCACAGTATGAACAGCTTTTGCAAGCACAGTCTAGTCTGCTCACTTTGATCCCCCCCTCCCTTGATATCCCCAAATGCAAGGCAGAGACAGAGGGGGCTAGAAAGCAGGTCAGGTCTAGTCAGAGGCTAGTCATCATGCTGGGTCTTCTAACAGAGAACCCAGTACAGGGATGTGTTTGTTAGGTCCTGACGAGGGCAGGCAAAAGAGAACTCCAAGCTGTTGGGGTAGTGATTGCTGAGGGCAGATGTCACCTTTCAGGCTAGGTAAACAGAGGGAAGCTGTAACCTGTAGAACTTGGAAGCTTGTTGGGCTATGCTGAGCATGCTGCTCACAGGCGCTGGGGACTGGGTGAGGTGGGGTCCCTGCACGCTGAGACCTGGAACTCAGAGGGTGGACATGGGAGGAAGATGTACGTTCAGGCCAATTCTGCAGATATTGGGAAAACAGCAAACTAATTCAGTGGCTACTCTGGGGAGACAGTGCCGCTTCCGGGGTGAAGAAGTGAGGCAGGAGGGTGGGGGGGCTGTCAGGACCAGAACCTGACAAAGAGCAAATCCCTTCTTTCCCCTTTTCCTCAGCCTTTTAGTCTCCCTCCAACACCACTTATCAGTAGTGCTTGACACGGAGCAGCTGATGAAACAGGAATGTAATGTGCAGGGTCCCCGCTGCCATTCCAGAGAGCAGGAGAAGGGTGGAGGACAGTAACTTGGGGACAGCATGACGAGGCCACAGGAAGGGTTGAGGAGAAGGGCCCAGTCTTCGGGGGCCAGACAAGAGTCTGGGTGGGGGGAAGCTTAGATGTCTTGGAGGTCAGCAGCAGTCTGTCTGTGCAGAGGAGCCCTGCAACCTTGCCCTTGGCCAGTGCTATCCCCTCGGTGCTATCCCTTCTGTGCTGCCCAGTGGAGCTTCGCTGTGTGGTGGGGAAGGATAGGAGGGACAGGCTGGGAGAGAAGATGCAGGAGTCACTCTGTTGGGAAGGCGGCAGTGGCTGTGGGTGGGTGCATACAGGGAGGGGCCGGTTTCTCACCTGCTGCTCCATAGGCCTAGAAGCCGAGAAGGATGGAGTACCAGTGTTCAAGCTCTCCCGCTGGCGGGTAAAAGGACAGACCCTTCCTGATGTGGTGGCGAAGTACCAGGCTTTGGGTGCTGAGCTCAACGTCCTGCCCTTCTGCAGCCAGTTCATCCCTATGGAGGTTATCAATGCCCCCCACCATGGCTCCATCATCTACCACCCGAGTCTGCTCCCCCGGCACCGAGGGGCCTCGGCCATCAACTGGTGAGACAGAGCGAAAACACCCCCCTCTGCCCAGAAGTCATCCTACCCTAGCACAGAGCAGGCATCATGAAGAGCCGCATCCTGTCAGATGCTGACAGACGGCATCCACACAGCTGACTGGTGAGGTGTGACGGGTAATCAGGAGTGCCAGAGAGAACTAGGGACTGGCCTTATCAAATGCTCTGTGCTTCCCCAGGAAACTGGGAAGTGAGCACTTCAGTGTTCCTATCCTGTAGGAGGGTCACTGGGACAGAGCTGGTTAAGGTGTTCACACAAGGTCACCAACTCAGGTCATGGGACCAGAGGCCTACATTAACCCACACCGTTGCATCCCTCTTGGAAAGGGTAGAGATGAAGTAAGGGTCACCTGAAGAAGACAGTTGGACTTGAGAAGCACTCAGAAGACAATAAATGGGATGATGTGACTGATGGGTACTGCAGTTCAGTTGGGTGATCAGCAAGGGGAGATATCCAAGCTGGGAAGAGAGTACGTTTCTAGTCAGACAGGGATTCAGGCTCCCTGACCTCTGGTTACATCACTTATCTGGGCCTCAGTTTCCTTATCTGTAAAAGGGGCATATAATGCCTACGACAACTGTTGGGTATTATGTCACATCAGGCATATAGGGCTTTTACCACAACACCTAGCAAGTGGTTGGTGTCGGTAAATGCCTTCTCTTTCCAGGTCTCACCTGAACAGGTATCAGTTCCCTTAGGGGTGGGGCATGGAGGAGGTTGTTGGAGGGTGACCAGAGGCCCCAGGAGCTGCCCCCAGTCTGCCCTTCTCCCTTGGTCCTTCCTCCTGGACTCAGGCTCTCATACTTTTGCTCCCCAGGACCCTCATTCATGGAGACAAGAAAGGGGGGTTTACCATCTTCTGGGCAGATGATGGTTTGGACACTGGGGACCTTCTGCTCCAAAAGGAGTGTGAGATCCTCCCAGATGACACCGTGAGCACTCTGTACAACCGCTTCCTCTTCCCTGAAGGCATCAAAGGGATGGTAAGTGCTGGGAGCTGGCCACACCACATGTGAGCCTCCCTGTTCTTGGTGCTCTTTCTAGGCCAGCCCCCACCAGGCTGCTCCTCAATTCGAGGATGCTGGAGGGAGAGAGCTCTCATTTCAGGGTCTCAAAGAGGCAAGATTAGGACATACAGTGTATTATGTTAGGCAAGACTCTTGGCAGTGTTAGGCAACTGACAGAACCCAATTCAGAAAGCTTATCCAAGAAGGGAACATTTTTGACCCATTTAATATGGAAGACAAGAGGCAAGTGTGGTGTCAAGCATGGCTGAGTCCAGAAGCATAAGCCATGTCATAGGATTTTATATCTCTGTCCCCTTACTGATTCTGTTTTTCTGTTGAATTATCTTCATCTTCAGGTGGGCTGCCATCAAATGGGAGAAAAGGCAGTTGCTGGTGGCTCAAGGGTTATACCTCTTGATTCCAAAGGAAGAAAAACTCCTTTTCTCACAGAATTCTTGAATGAAAAATCAGAGAAGGCCCACTTTAGTCATGCAGGTTGAGTTGTCTGCAGGAGAAGGGGTTCTGTCATCAGAGCAAGACAGACAAAAAGGACTGAAGTCAGACAGTTGTGGTTGGCACAGCAGGCAGGTCCTGTGAGGCCTGACTCCATAGGGACTGATGTGTCCGTGGGGCTACTGATGGTGAGCCCAAGGAGGCCAGCTAGGGTTGGCCCAAGGCAGACACACTTGAGCTTCCCATTGATACCAGCAACAGGCAGGGGTCAGACAGGAGGTCATGTCTCAGAGGAGAGTGTTCCCTGTTTGGAGGTAGCAATAAGCATCACAATGACTAAGATTGTTCACTGCTGCCCAGATGTCAACCATCCCCTTCCCTCTGCTCCTGCTTCTTGCCAGCCACCTTTTATTTTTCACATTGTATCAAACAAGATGCCTCTTGTATTCTCTCCCATGGAATCCACCTACTCATAGAAGTAGTGAACAAAGTGGATTTGCTGGAGATTTGATATGAGAGACAGAGAAGAGGGTTACATGGCATATCCCACAGGAAACAACTAAAAACATCCTTTGGGGCTACACTGTCCAATATGGCAGCTGCTAGTCACATGCAGCTATTAAATTAATTAAATTGGATTTTAATTAAAAATTGAATTCCTCAGTCCCACTAGCTAGCTTTCAGGTCCCCAGGACAGGAACTATACGTGGCCGATAGCCATTGTATTGGACTGTATCCACCACTGAACAACATTCTGGAGGGCAGTCCTGCTTTAGACGTTTCTGAGATTCATCACTTCTTGATTTGGGCAGCTCTGGGGCTGGCCCCCCAGGACCCCTTCAGGATGGATCCAGGCTCTCTGCCTATCCTCCCCACTTCCCTGATTCCTTTTTCCACAACCTTCCCCTTTCCTTAACAGAAACACTTAATCTCAGACTTCCAAACATATCATGGGGCTCAGGATCTATTCTCCTTAAAAGTCAGTGAAGGTTTTAAATGAAACCATGGGAATCTGTGTTTGTTACACCTCTAAAGGGCCCTGTAGTTTATATAGACTTCTTCTGAGAACTCAGAAGGTACAAGATCTTCTATATAATCTTCTAAAACTGTCTGTAGTGAGAGAGTGGGTTTTGTACCCATTCAGATTGGAATTAGATTCAGGCTAACTGTACCTGCTCCTATGATGGATATTCCTTGGGTGCCCATTGTGTACCAGGTGTGGGGCTAGACAAGTCCGGTCAATGTCGGGTTGAATCCAGGCCCGTGGTGAAGCCAGGGGCTGGGAGTAAGGGGAGGGTCATAATGCTGGTAATGCCAACTGACCTGGCCTCCCCAGGTGCAGGCTGTGCGGCTGATCGCAGAAGGCAAAGCCCCCAGACTCCCTCAGCCTGAGGAAGGAGCCACCTATGAGGGCATTCAGAAGAAGGAAACAGCCAAGGTGAGTGCAGGGCCCTGCCCACCCTGAGCTTGCCAGTGCATGGTCTGGGATGCAGAGGGTGTTCGGCGAAGCTGGGGTTCAGACTGAATGGCCAAGTTGTAATTGCTTAAGGCCTGGAAAGAGATCAGCCAAAGCAGGAAACACATGAGGAAAGCTCATGTGGCACCTGGACAGGCAGGGAGCAGGGTGTGTTCTGGGTTCTTCTCTGTTCCTCTTAGGGAAGAATGGGCAGGCAGGGACACCAGGGAAAAGAGCTGGGGTGGGGCAGTGTGTAAAAAATCAGCCATAGGGCTGGAAGTCTCTAAGATGGGGTATGAGAGGTAATTCAGTTTCTTGGAGCTATTACAGCCTTGGGGGTGTGGGGGAGACCTATGGGTTGTACTTTTGCTCAGGCCTTATGGGGTGCATAGGGATCTGTGTGAGCCCTGCAGGTGAGGAGAAGCTGTCAGGGGTGGGAGGATGCCTGTGGGATGAGATTGCACTTTGTGCTGGGGAGGCTGTTTAAGGCTGTGGCCATCTTAAGAGAATGCTATCTTTCCTAGTCATTCTGAAATTTACACAACTAGTGAAAGACTGGTGTCAGAGAACACCCAGAACTGGGAGAGGCCTGTCCCAGCTCAGGGGCTCAGACCCAAATGTCCAACAGGAAGCCAGACTTCCCACTTTCCTCCCCAGACTTCCACCTAGCTAAGGTCATCAAAGCACAGGTGGGGTAGGAGGTGGCCTGGAGTTGAGGGGTTGGGGGAGGATGGGGGAATGGCAGGGTATGACAAAGGAGTACAGAAGAGACTGGCTGAGCACACACATCTTGCCCCATAGATCAACTGGGAGCAGCCAGCAGAGGCCATTCATAACTGGATCCGAGGGAATGACAAGGTGCCAGGTGCCTGGACAGAGGCCTGTGGGCAGGTATGTTTGTGCATGGCTGGGATTGGGCTAGATGAACTGGTGTGCCCTGCTGGCTGCAAAGCTATCAAAATACATTTAAACTGGTTGGCAAATAAACTGCCCTGAACCCCAGCCCCACCCAAGTGCCCTCAGTCACCTCAGCCGCCCTCCCCCCAGAACCATGAGACCTGTCCACCATCTGGTGGCTGAAGGATAAAGGTCCAGCGCAGCTTAAGGCCTCCAGGGTCCTATAGCAACTCTAAGCTCAAGCTGTATTGCTTGTAAAATATTCTGACTCCCACCATGGGATCAAAGGGATCCCAAGTCCAGCTCCGACTTTGACTTGGCCCCAGTGGGGAAGGGCAGCCTGCTTAGTTAGGCCAGGGATTCAGCAGCAGGCATTCTTCACATGCTGAAGATAGTGAGCTCTAGGGCTCACAGGCTCTCGAGAGGCGTTGAGAGGTATTGTCATGATTGTAAGCCGGAACCTTTGTCTGTTCCCCACAGGGCAGTCCTGTCCTCCACAAAGCCTCGGACTATCCAAACCCCTGACTGCTGCCCAGCAGCCCAGCCTTTTTCCAGGAGTCTGTCTCCTGCCCTCATCACCACAAGATTCTTTGCAAAGTGACCAGAGCTTGGTGGCATCCCCAGGGCACTCTGTGATGCCTTGAGCAGATTTCTCCTGATGCCTGTCCACCTGAGGACTGAGGCCAAGGGATAATATATAGGGACTAAGGGGCATCCAGGGCTTGAGAGCTCCCTGAGGCCTCCAAGCCTCCTCCAGATCTTGTTAGTGCCCCTAGAGGGAGAATCCTTGGGGTTGCACGTCTTGTCATGTGGCTGCCCTGGCCCCCTCCTTTCTCTCCCTGGCCCCACCCAGCCCCTCTTCATCCCCTTAACCCCACTCAGACTAGCCTGGGTTGCCAGCAATGGGAACCTCTTTCATCCACCATCTTCTGGTTTTCCTGTCCTCCACAGAAGCTGACTTTCTTCAACTCAACACTAAACACTACAGGTTTGGTGCCTGAGGGAGAAAATTTGCCCATCCCAGGAGCCCATCGGCCGGGGATAGTTACCAAAGCGGGACTCCTCCTTTTTGGGAATGATGACAGAATGGTAATGGTGCTGCTTTCAGTCACATGTCTGTACTGTAGGCTCCCGGGGCTCAGGTCTGGCAGTTAAACCCCAGGCTGCTCTAGAGAAAATGGGAAAATGAGACTGCAGACTCCAGGAGTCTGCAAGAAAACACAATGCTTGTACTTCCCTGTCCTGGGAAGTCTGGCCCCTTCCTTGTTTTTCCTGACCAGGCTCCTCAGCCAGAGGGTACTGGAGCCCTATGAGGGTATTGGAATCGGAGAGGCCCTGTCCCGGGGGCCCTGAACTTGGAGCCTCCTTTTAGTTCAGCAGAATATCCAGGTACCATTGGGTGTGGTCACTCTGTGCCTCAGTTTCCTTCTTTCTGAACAGGGACATCACAGGGAAGAACCCTTGGAGCCATACTGGGCACACTACATATCCAGACTCATGTTAGCAGACTCTGCAACTCTGAGTAACAGCTAATATTGATGGAGTGCCTTCTGTGTGCTGGGGCGCTATTTTAAAACAATTTATATCAATTAAATTTTATTTTCCCAACAACTGTATGAGATAGGCATTATACTCATTTAACAGAAGAGAAAACTGAAACAAAGAGGTTTAAATAACCCTCCTAACATCACCAAGTGAGTTTGTGGCAGAGCTGGGATTCAAGCCCTAAAATTCTGGCTCCAAAGCCTACCTCTTGGCCTCTAATAGTTATTCTCTTCAGTGGTTGGGTAGGTCTGGACCTTGATATACTGGAAACAGAGAAGGGTTACAGGCGGGGGTCTCCAAGCATTTTGGGGATTTCAACAAACCCTGTGGATGTTGAACCATTGGCTGCCTTGGTGTGTAGGCAGCTTTGCCCGGGATTAGTGTGAGCCACTCTGGGTACCTACCCTACTGTGCCCTGCCATTGGAGGGCCTGAGGCTGCCCTCAGTGTCTGCGATTTATGGTGATGGGGTGTTTTAAGTATTCTTGCTTGATACATGCAGTTGAAAGGTGCTATCCATCTTGGGTCAAGTTCCCTGGAAGCAGCATCTGAGACAGGAGTTCTTGTGTACCTGGTTTATTGATGGAAAATCCCACATAACCTAGGGCTAGGCTGGGACATCGGACAATGCTAAGCATAGATACAAGGGTTCTGGAGTCTTCCAGCCCTTATTTCATCCCAAGCTCTGCAGTGTGAATTGCATCTGCTGCATGCTCACATCACTAAGTGCTCAGTTTCTGCTGCCCCTGGGGAAGGGGATTGGCAGTAAGGCATAGCCCCTGGTCTTTTGTGTGTGGCTGTGTTTATCTAGCAACAGCCATGGAGGAGGAAGGTGCAGATGTAGGCTGCTAATGGCACACTCATGCAGCAGCTAGAGGATGGGGACACCATCCAAGAGGAGCTCTGGATGGGGGGTACCAATTGCACCTTCCTTGATGTCCACAGGGACAGCAAAGCAAAGGAAGCAGCCTTGGAAGAGACCCTTGGTTGAAGCATCTTTCAGAAACTTCTAGCTGGGTCTCGCTGGGCTTTAGCTCACTGAAAGCTCCAGAATATCTCCAAAAGGCAAAAGGGTGGAGATCAGGCAGGGAACTTGGCTCCAGTTATGTCAGGATGTATATAGAGTCTGCCATTCCTATAAACCACTCTTGTCAAACACAAATGTCCTTGTCTGCTCCTCTTCCCACCTCTAGACCCCAGGGGACATCTGATGACCTCCACCAGATGTTTCCCTGGGGTTTCTGGGAGCTGGTCTATTAGGTGATTAGTTGTTTTTTTGGTTGACTTTCAAAGTCGTGCTTGAATTATTTTTGTCTAATAAGTAGAAATTTTTATTGAAATGATAAAATCATTAAACTTAAAAAGAAGTGAGAGCTTGGTTGGGGTAGGTGACCAGGAGAAGTGAGCTCTACCATTCCCTCCGTGTCCATAGAATAGCCAGCATGCCCACTCTGAATGTCTCTCTTCCTCATTAATCTTGTGCCTTTCTCATGGTGAGGGTTAGAGAAGTGTGTGGGGTGCCCAACACAGTACTGCATATGGAACTGCTCTTCACCCTGAGAGGAGGCCAACCTTGGGTGCTGTGAAGCCTTCTTTTTGCAGCTGCTGGTGAAGAACATCCAGATAGAGGATGGCAAGATGATCCCAGCCTCCCACTTCTTCAACGGAGCAGATAGCAGTGCCCTTGAGCTGACCGAGGAAGAGCTGGTCATAGCAGAGGCTGTGAGGGTAAGAGATCCCTTCAGGGATTTTTGTCTGGTTGTGCAGGTTGTGCACTGCACATGTGTTTTTTTGACTCATACTCCCTGGAGTTGGGTGTGCACACCCTTTGTGGATATATGTGCTGACCCCAGGCACATTGTTGGTTCTGTCCTGTCTTGAAGCTTTCTGATGTCCCCTTGCTCTCTTCCTTTGTCACTGGGGCACTGGGATTTGGCTGGCTGGGTCTGACTTTTCTAACACTCCTTGTCAGTGGTGGACAAATGAAGCAATAAGCCCCTGGAATAGATGACAAAGGCAGGTTCCAAGTCCATAGCCCTTTGACAAGAATGTGTGCAGTGTAACCTTCCAGAAAAGCTCCCTGAGGGGGAGTATCTTGTACTGTGACCAGCATGGGCATCATAGTCAGGCAGACCTGTACTCTAATCCAGCTGCCTTTCATGATGCCAGAAAGCACTTCCCTCTCCGAGACTCAGTCCCTTCCACTACAAGTCGAATCAGAGGTCACTTCCCAGAGTTGTTCCCTCCTGCTCCCCCTACTCATTTCCCTCTCCTTGGGAGGCAGGGTATTGACAGCATTTAGTCTTATTAAATGGAAGGCATTAGATGAATTTCCACTCATTCACTCATTCAGTCATGTACTCAGTGACTTGTTTAAGAAATACATGAGCTCCTATCAAATGCCAGGTGCTAAATCAGACACCAGGAATATGACAATAAGCAGTGTCCCTGTTGTCAGGAAGTGTCCTTTTTCATGGGGAAGAGAACCAATGAACACCCATACATGAATAAGATAATTTCAGACAAAGAGAAGTGCCAGGAGCAAAATAATAGGGTGATGGAGACAAGATCCTTGGTGGGGGGAGGGGAAGGATGACTTTAGAAGAAATAATCGAGGCAGGCCCCCCTGGGCAGGAGGAGAAGAGGTGTGCCCTGAGAGCTGAGTGGAGAGAGTTTGGGGGAAAGGAAGGCTGTGGTGAGTGAAGGTGGGTCAGTTGGCAGCCACAATGGTGACTGTGGGTGTTAATGACAAGTGCAGGGGACAGGACCCAGCAAGGGAGGGACATTAAGAGCTGGTGCTGCTCCAGAGGCCACTGAGCATCTTGGTAGTGGTAGAAAGCTAAACATTCTGAATGTCTGTAAAGAAAGGAAGAGAGAGAAAGAAAGAAGAAAGAAAGTAAAAAAGAAAGAAAGAAAGGAAGGAAGGAAGGAAGAAAAAAGAAGGGAAAAAAGAAGCCTATTCACTCAAAAATATTCTTAGGACCACTGCTCTGGCCCCAGCCCTGTGCATGCTGGGGATTCTGGGGCCAGCTGGACAAACTGGCCTGCAGCTTCGAGTTGAGTGGCACTTGGGGTGAGCTAAGGTTGTGTTAAACCTGAGTCAAAAACTGCTGCAATTGTGTCCTTCATCTGTGCACTAGGAAGAATAAACCCCATGCCTGTGGGTGTTGTGAGTGGTCGAGGAGAGAACACAGATGGAGAGGGTCCATTCAGTCAGCACCTATGAGGACCTCAACAAATGTTGACAAGGGGCCTAGTGGTTGTCAGGAGAAGCACATACTTGCACAGTGTGCACCCATGTCATGTTCTAGACACTTCAGGAATGGTAGTGTGCTTAATTACTGTAACAACTCCATGAAGTAGGTGCTATTATTACCTTCATTTCCCAGCTGAGGAGCCTGAGACCCGAGGCGGGGTCACAGCAGATGAGGGCTGGCCTGGGCTTGGAGCCCAGCTGGTGGGGCTGGAGTCCTGGCTTCCACTGCTGTGTGGCTTGCCACATGGCCTCTGTCATCCTTAGCATTGATATCATGACACCTGTTGGTCACAGTTGGGCTAGCCCTTTCACAATGCCTGGTCTGGAGGTAACTGGGGTGGAGGGGAGATGGCCGGGAACGAGAGGCCAGTGTGGCATGGCTGTGGCCCTGTGTGGCCACCAGGATGGTGTTGATGAAAAGAGCTCATCCTTGCAGCTGCAGCAGGTGTCAGTTGTGTTCAGCAGACCTCACCAAATGCACACTGTGGGCTGGGGCAGGCCTTTGGCAAAAAGCCCAACCTCACACCCTCCTGAACCAAGCCTGTGCAGAGCACTGCCAATGGCACAAATGCCACATTTGCTGAGCTCCTTCTGTACACCAAATGCTCTGTCTGCCTCAGGCAAGACATCCCCCACAGCCGTTGTCAGCTCCTTGCACAGATGAGGAAATAGGCACTGAAAGGCTATCTGCATCTCCATGGCTTGTCAGGAGCCAAGCTGGGGTCTGAGTGAGGCAATGTGGCTTTGGGGTGCGCTGCCTCTCAGAGCTTCCACATGCATCTGATAAGGGCCAGTGCATTTTGTAGGTACCATAGGGTGGTATGCCCACATACCATCAGGTGACCCACGGACCCAGGCCACTTGAGTCTGAAGAGGGCCTTTGCCAGCACAGCAGTCAGTGAAGATTTCAGGGAAGAAGTGACACAATAGTTGGCCTTAGAGGCTTCCCAGGATTTAAACATGAGCTGGGGTTCAGAGAAGGGCATCACTGGTAGGCAAAGGCTCGGATGGAGGCCTTAGGGCAGGCAGTAATCAAGTGGGGATAGGGAGTGGCTCAGCATGGGTGCTGATGGTCACAATGAGCATGGGAAGGGCAAATCACAACACCTTTCCAAGAATGAAAGAGAAAGCCAAGGAGAGGTTGGGTTAAGGGTGCTGATCCTAATTGGACCTACCCACTTCCATCTGGGTCAGTGATCAGCCAGGCCTGAAATTTAGACAGAGGGTGAGGCATCTTCTCCTGTCCTGAAAAGCCCAACTGGGAACCCAGCCAGAGAACAGCTATCCCAGCCTGACCTACTGGATGGTTTTCTTAGAATTCTGGATGGTGTTACCCACTGGCACTGCCCTTTCCATGCTCATCCATGGGGCTGGCTGGTGGGCGCTGCAGCCCTCTGCAGGTCCCGGGACAGAGGAACATAGAACCAGCTAGCCTATTAGTGATGACAAGACCCAGCCCTCCTGAGCCCCATCAGTGTGCCTCATTTTTATCCTCAAAACCAACCCCATACTTTGCTTTCCCTTCCACACTGCAACATACCCAAACACCAATGTCACTCTGGGGACCTCACTAGGGTGACAGCATCCAGGGGAGGCTGGGCTTGAAGTGGGCTTGAGAGTAGCTGGTCCACAGCCATATCCTGAGCTCTGCATGTCTGGTCTTCCTGCTGCCCATGAACTGGTATGGGTATCCCAGAGAGGTTGGGATCAAGGTGAGATGCTCAAGAGGACAGTAGTTTAGCTCCTTGGGCTTCTACTTCCCCAAGGAGGCAGTTGCTCCATTACCGTCAGGCTCCTGAGAGCAGCAGCACTTTGGAATGGACAGAGAGCCCAGCCTGGCAATAGGTAGTCCGAATGCATATCAGGGTCTGCTCTCACCTGGAAGGTGCCTGCTCTCAGGTCCCCTGGGAGCCCTTTCTCATTGCACCTGTTTTTTAGAGTGCCTGGAAACGGATTCTCCCCAATGTCCTGGAGGTGGAAGACTCCACTGATTTCTTCAAGTCAGGGGCTGCATCAGTCGACGTTGTGAGGTAAGGCCAGGAGTGGAGGGGTGCGTTCCCAGGTGTCTGTGGTTGTGTCACAAACCACACTAAAACTGAGTGGCAGGGAACAACCACCATTTGTTATGTCTGTGGATCAGGGATCCAGAAAGGACCCATATGTGTAGGCCTTGAGAGATCACCTTGAATGGTGGTGGGTCGGTGAATTGGCAGGATCTGGAAGAGCGAGGCAGGGGTATCCTCCTCCAAGGTGGCTTTTCACTGCCATGCCTGGCCATTGGGCCTGGAGGGCTGGCACCTGCTGAGGTGGCACCACCGACTAGGGACCTGTGTGTTGCAGCCTCAGAGTGGCTGCTTTGGGAGTTGGTATCATTGTAGGTGGTGGCTTGTGGCTCTGAGTGCACTGATGCCAGCAAACAAGGCAGATGCAGACCAGGCCTGAATGGTCACATGTCATCACTGCCACTGACCTGATTGTTCTCGGTGGTCACAAGCTGCCCAGATTTGATGGCAAGAGCTGGAGCACTGAGACCCAGCCCTCAATGGGAGGAAGGTCAAACAATGTGCAGCCCCACCTTAAAACTGCCACAAGCTCAAATATTCACAGTGAAAGCCAAGGTGTTGGGGAAAGGGAATGGGCAGTTAGGGGTCACCATAGACTAGGTTACCCATTCTTCAACTTCATATGGACCATCTTGTTTTCCATTTAACAGTGGTAAGTTCTAATTTGTATAAAGGGAAGGATTTGGGATATAGTAGAACTTCTTTTCTTCAAGCAACTGTAACTTAATCTGGTTTAGACAAAAAAGAACAATAGTCAAAAGTACCATGATAGTTTCTTTAGGCATGGCTGATCACCTCAAAGACTCAAATTAAGTCCTTAGCATTGTCACTGCCTGTTGCTTCATTTTGGGGTAGGATTTCTCTTCATAGTGACAAGATGGCTGCACAGTAGCTCTGTTCTAGTTTCTTGTGTTATCAGCATTTCCAGTTAAAAGGTGGTAGGTCTCTGGAAGTTTCCACACAAGTCCTAGACTTGAATTTGACTGATTCTGATGGAGTCATGTGCTCCAGTAAGAAACAGTTGCTGGCCAGGAGGAGGCATGCTCTGACTGGCCAGGGCTGGGTCATGTGTCCTCCTCTGGAGCCAAGGACTGAGAGGACTACATTCAACCCACATCTCTAGAAAGAGAGGAGAAATTTGTTCTCTTGGAAAGTGTCAGTGCTGGGGGAAAGTGGGTGTTGTGAAGGCAGAACCAAAGATGTGTACCACACATGTGGAGAGGTTTCTTATGCTTCAGGAAGGTGCAAAGGAAATTCTGTGGAGCTCGCTTAAGTAGAGAAAAATTCATGTGTGAAATTAAGGAAGTATGTGCTCTTGATAGGGTGTGCAGATGACTGTTAGAGAAACACTCAGCTGAGCTCCGTATTTGGGTTCCTTCAGTAGATCTGTAGAGTGGACAGTACCAAACAGAGGAGTGCACTGATGAGGAAAAGAGATCCAGGGTGAACTAAGATGTGTGAAATACAGTCCCCCATGAATGCAAAGGAAGACTTACATGTTTCCAAGAACTTTGGGGGTAAAAAAAACCAAGGAGAGGCTTACACTTCTGCTCTGGGGTGAGCTAAGAGTGCAGCTTCTGTCTGACCAAATTAAAAAGTCTACCTGAGACTGAACTGAGTCATCCTGGTAGCAGGCCTCTCTCCTTTATTTTAATGATATTATAATAAAAAGCTTCGTGTAAATAGTAGTTTGAGGAGGAATTCCATGCTATGCACCTGGAGGAGATTCTGGGGAAGATCTTAAAAGGGGTTGGTTCAGAAAAGCAACTATGATCATGAGAATGGGGATATGTATTGTATCAGTTTTTGCTGTGTAACAAAGCACCTCAAACATAGTAGCTGAAAACACCACCATTTTTAAAGCTCACAGTTCTGTGGGTCAGCAGTCTGAACTGGGTTCACTTGATCCAGGCCAGACTGATGTCAGCTGGGGGCTCATTGGTCTAGGATGGATCCTTCAGAGGGCCACTACAGTGCAGACCTGTTCCTATGATGGTGAGAAGATCCTAGGAGGCAGAAGGTCCACATGAGCACATCATATCTACTGCATTTATTGGCCAAAGCAAGTCGTGGGGTTAGCCCAGCTTCAAGGAGGAAGGAAATGGACACCACGTCCTAATGGCAGGTGCTCTAAAGGCTGGGACTACAGAAAAGGTGGAGCATTGTAGCCAGTTTTATAACCTACCACATATATAAAAAGGCCCGAACTGGGCCTGTGTGCTTGGAAGCCTCGGACACTACAGTTCTCTTGTAACTCATTCTGATTTATGTATGTGGTCAGTATGAAGAATAAAATCAATTTTTTAAAAAATAATGCTCAGAAGAAGAATTTAAGACACCTGAGAAAATGATGTCCTGAGGACAAGCCAGAGCTGCCTAGAGCTTTTGAGCTGAGGTGTATTGTAGGATGCAGATAAAACTGATTCATTTTTGTTTTGTGAATACTTAAGAACATAGATCCTTTTGTTTCGATTATGGTAAATACACATATGAGATCTACCTTCTTAACAAATTTTTAAGTGTATATTCCAGTATTGTTAACTGTAAGTACAACGGTGTACAACAGATATCCAGAACGTTTTTTTATTTTTCATGACTGAAATTTTATACCCATTAAAGAGCAACTCCCTATTTCTCTCTCTCTGCCCAGCCCCTGGCAACCATCATTCTACTCTCTACTTCTATGAGTTTGATTCCTTGACATACATTATATGAGTGGAACCATTCAGTATTTGTCCCTCTTTAGCTGGCTTATTTCATAGCATAAAGACTGAATAATATAACACTGTATACTTACACCACCTTTTCCTTATCTATTCATGTGTTGGCAGATCTTTAGATTGTTTCTGCCTTTGGCTCTTTTAAATAACAGATACGGGATTGCGCTTGAGATCCTGATTTAAATTCTTTTGGATAAATACCCCAAAATGGGATTTATAGTAGTTAGGTAGAACTACCTACCATAAGTAGATAGAACTACTTATTGTAGTTCTAACTTATATTTGTATAAGTAATCTCTACACCCAGTGTGGGGTTTGAACTCATAAGCCGGAGATCAAGAGTCATATGCTCCTCCACCCGAGTAATCCAGATGTCCTTGGTAGTTCTGTTTTTAATGTTTTCGGCAGTATCAGCACTGCTGTCCATTCCATAGTAGTGGCACCACTTTACGCTCCTACCATCAGTGGACAAGGGTTCAAATTTCTCTTGAGCACTTAAAAAAAGACCATCTTCATACTTGTGGGGTGATATCTCATTGTGGTTTTGACTTTCATGTCGCTAATTATTGGTAATATTGAGGATCTTTTCATATACCTTTTGGTCATTTGTATGTGTCTTTGGGGAAATGTCTATTTAAGTCTTTTGCCCATCTTAAATTGAACTATTTGGGGGGGTTGTGGTTGAATTGTAAGCGTTCCTTACATATTTTGGATATTAACCCCTTACATATATTGTTTGCAAATATTTTCTCCCTTCCTATAGGTTGCCTTATCACTCTATTGATTGTTTCCTTTGTTGAGCAGAAGTTTTTATTTAATGCAGTTCTACTTGTCTGTTTTTGCTTTTGTTGCCATGATTTTGATGTAATATCCAAGAAATCATCACTAAAACCAATTTTATGAAAAATTTCCCTATATTTTCTTCTAGGAGTTTTGTAATTTCAGGTCTTTGATTAGTTTTTAATCCATTTTGAGTTGATTTTTAAATATGGCAAAAGATAAGGGCCCAAATTCAATCTCTTGCATTTAGATATCCAATTTCCCAAACACCAGTTGTTAAAGAAATGATCTTTTCGCATTGTATATTAGCAGCACCCTTACTGAACATCAGTTACTCATCTATGGGAGAGTTTATCTCTGGACTTTCTATTCTGTTCCCTCTATATGTCCATCTTTATATCAGTACCACTTTGCTTTAATTACTATAGCTTTGTAATATATTTTGAAACTAGAAAGTATGATGCCCCAGAAAAATTAGAAAGAGAGCTTTATTCTTCTTTTCAAGATTGTTTTGTTTATTCAGAGTCCTTTGTGGTTCCATATGAATTTCAGAATTGTTTTTGTCCATTTCTATAAAAAATAAGATTGAGATTTCGATAAATATTTCATTGAATCTGTAACTAGGTTTGGGTGGTATGATTATTTTAACAATATTCAAATCCATGACCTTGGGATATCTTTCCATTTATTTGTGTCTTCCCCACTTTCTTTCAGTATTTTGTAGTTTTCAGTATACAGGTGTTTCATCTCCTTGATAGAGTTTTTCCTAAGTATTTTATTATTTTTGATGTTAGTAAGTAGGATTATTTTCTTAATCTCCTTTTTAGATTGCTAATTTTTAGTGTATAGAAATGCAACTGATTCTTGTATGTTTATTTTGTTTTCTGAAACTTTACTGAATTAGTTTATTAGTTCTAACAATATTTTGGTGAAATTTGTAGAGCTTTCTATGTAGAAGAGCATGCCATCTACAGAGGTCATTTTACTTCTTCCGTTCTAATTCTGATGCCTCTTATTCTTTATTTTCTTTCTTCCTCCCATCTAATTGATCTTTCTAGAATTTCCATTACTATGTTGAATGAAAGTGGCTGGAATGGGCATCCTTGTCTTTTTCCCAAGGGAAAGCTTTCAGTCTTTCACTATTATGATGTTAGGTATGGGCTTTCACATCTGGGCTTTAAAATATTAAGGTGTAAGGTAATTTTCTTCTTTTCCCGAGTTTGTTGACTATTTTTATTATGAAAAAATGTTGAATCTTGTCAAATGTTTTCCCTGCACCTATTGAGATAATCATGTGATTTTTATATTCCATGCTGTTAATGATGCGGTGTCACATTTATTGATTTGTGGGTGTCAAACCATCCTTGCATCCCAGGGATGAATCCCACATGGTCATGGTGTATGATCCTTAATGTGCCATTAAGTTTGGTTTGCCAGTTTTTAAAAATAATTTTTGCATTTATATTTATCAGGGATATTAGCTTGTAATCTTCTTTTCTTGTGTCCTTATCTAGCTTAGGTATCAAAGCAATTTTATTCTCATAAAATGCATTTGAGAATATTCCCTCCTTTTCAGTTTTTTTGGGAGAGTTTGAGAGGCATTGACATTAGTTCTTCCTTAAATGTTTGGTAGAATTCACCAGGGAAACCATCTGGTCCCGGGCTTTTCTTTTCTGGGAAGTTTTTGATTATTGACTCACTCTTCTTACTCATTATTGGTCTGTTCAGATTTTCAATTTCTTTTTAAAAAAGATTTTATTTATTTATTTGGGAGAGAGAGAGGGAGAGAGAGAGAGAATGAGAGAATGAGTGGGAGGAGGGGCAGAGGGAGAAGTAGAGACTCCCTGCAGAGCTGGGAGCCCAACTCAGGACTCGATCCCCAGACCCTGGGATCATGACCTGAGTTGAAGGCAAGCACTTAACCAACTAAGCCACCCAGACACTCCAGACTTTCTACTTCTTCATGATTCAGGGTGTAGATTATGTTTCAAGGAATTTATCCATTTCCTCCAGGTAATACAATTTGTTGCTGTGTACTTGTTCATAGTAGTCTCTTATAATCATTCATGTTTGTGTGGTATCATTTATAATGTCTCCTCTTTCTTTTCTGATGTTATCAGATTCTGTTTTTTTTCCTTAGTTAGCCCATCTAGAAATTTGTCAATTTTGTCTATCTTTTCAAAAATTTAGCTCTAGTTTTGTTGATCATTTCTATTGTCATCTTATTGTTACTGTTGTTTTGGTCTCTATTTTATTTATTTCTGCTCTGATCTTTGTTATTTCCTTTCTCCTGCTAACTTTGAGCTTCATCTATTTTTCTTTTTCTAGTCCCTTGTAGTGTAAAATTTGGTTGTTTATTGGATTATTTTCCCCCTTAATGTTGGCCTTTATCACCAAACTGCTTTTTCTGTGTCCCATAAGATTTAGTGTTTGTGTTTCCATTTTTGCTTGTTTCAAGACATTATTTTATAATAGCTTAAGATTTCCAAAAACCTTGTGAGGAGAGTACAGAGCATTCCCATATACTCCACATTAGTCACTTTATTATTAACTTCCTATGTTAGAATGGTACATTTGTCATGATCAGTAATCCAATATTGCTAGATTATTTTTAATTAAAGTTGATCTACTTTATTCAGATTTTCTTAATTTTTGTCTAATGTCCCTTTTCTATCCTACTACCCCATTGGGATACCACATTATATTTAGTCATTAGGTCTCTTCTAAACAGTGATAGTTTCTCAGACTTGCTTTGATTTTGATGATGTTAACATTTTTTAGGAGTACTGCTCAGGTATTTTGTAGTCTGTATTCATGTCCAGCTGTAGTCCAGTTCATGAAAATGGTTATATTTTTTTAATTTTATTTAGGTCTTTTAAAATTACTTTCGCAGTACTCATAGTTCCCAGTGTGAAACTCTGTTGCCTCCTTGGTTACTTTATTGCCATTTTATTCTTCTTGATGGTATTGTAAATGGAATTGTTTTATTAATTTCTGTTTATTGTTAGTGTGTAGAAATGCAATGGATTTTCCTGTGTTGCTTTTGTACCCTGTTGAATTTGCTTATTAGCTCCAATAATATGTCAGGTTTTTAAAAATTACAGTATGTCAAAGTGTGTGTGTGTGTGCGTGTGTGATATTGTTGTATGTGTATGTGTATGTTCCAGTAAAACTTCATTGACAAAGTAGGCTGTCGCTAACTGATCTCTGCCTTAAACCAAAAGCCTGGGTATAATGTGCTGTGATCATGCAAGAAAGAACTCAGCATATAACCCAGCAGTGCTTCATAAATGCGAAAATAAGCCTTTTTTCCCCCTCCTTCACTCATTTTTCTTGATTCATAGCTTAAAGACAATTTTATAATTTTTCCTTTATTTAATAAAAATGTAAATATTTAAGATGTGTGTTAGTATGATTGATATACACTGTGAGATGATTATTATAGTCAAGCTAATTAACACACTCATTTCACATAGTTACTTTTACTTTTGACAGAGCATATGAGCCCTACCCTTTTAGCAAATTTCTACTGTACATTGCAATATTATTAACTATAGTCACTCGATGTACATTAGATCTCTAGAACTTATTCATCTTATATAACTGAAAGCTTGCCCCCTTGACCATAAGGTAAACCACCATTGCAATTGAGAATTCCATCTGGTGACAGTGAATTTGCCTTAATGTTATTTTTGAGAGGATTTCAGCATTTATATTGATCAGGAATACTGGCTTGAGATTGTATTTTCTTTCTTTTTTTAAATTTTCTATTTTTTAAATTTCTTTTCAGTGTACCAGGATTCATTCTTTATGCAAACACCCAGTGCTCCATGCAATACATGCCCTCCATAATACCCACCACCAGGCTCACCCAACCTCCCACCCTCTCCCCTCCAAAACCCTCAGATTGTTTTTCAGAGTCCATAGTCTCTCATGCTTCATCTCCCCCTCCAATTTCCCCCAACAACCTTCTCCTCTCCAACTCCCCATGTCCTCCGTGTTATTTCGTTTTTTAGTATATGTGCTGCCAAAGCGAGCACCTCTGTGTTATTTGTTATGCTCCACAAATAAGTGAAACCATATGATAATTGACTTGCTGTGCTTAACTTATTTCACTCAGCATAATCTCTTCCAGTCCCATCCATGTTGATAAAAGCTTGAGTATTCATCCTTTCTGATGGAGGCATAATACTCCATACTGTATATGGACCACATCTTCCTTATCCATTCATCCGTTGAAGGGCATCTTGGTTCTTTCCACAGTTTGGCGACTGTGGCCATTGCTGCTATAAACATTGGGATGCAGATGGCCCTTCTTTTCACTACATCTGTATCTTTGGGGTAAATACCCAGTAGTGCAATTGCAAGGTCAAAGGCAGCTCTATTTTTAATTTCTTAAGGAATCTCCACACTGTTTTCAACGTGGCTGCACCAACTTGCATTCCCACCAACAGTGAAAGAGGGTTCCCCTTTCTCTACATCCTCTCCAACACATGTTGTTCCCTGTCTTGCTAATTTTGGCCATTCTAATTGCTGTAAGGTAGTATCTCAATGTGATTTTGATTTGAATCTCCCTGATGGCTAGTGATGATGAACATTTTTTCATGTGTCTGATAGCCATTTGTATGTCTTCATTGGAGAAGTGTCTGTTCATGTCTTCTCACCATTTTGGGGCATGATTATCTGTTTTGTGTATGTTGAGTTTGAGAAGTTCCTTATAGATCCTGGATATCAGCCTTTTGTCTGTACTGTCATTTCCGAATATCTTCTTCCATTCTGTGTGTTGCCTCTTGGTTTAGTTGACTGTTTCCTTTGTTGTGCAGAAGACTTGATCTTGATGACGTCCCAAATGTTCATTTTGTTTCCTTTGCCTTTGGAGACATATCTTGAAAGAAGTTGCTGTGGCTGATATCGAAAAGTTTACTGCCTATGTTCTCCTCTAGGATTCTGATGGATTCCTGCCTCACGTTGAGGTCTTTAACCATTTCAAGTTTATCTTTGTGTATGGTGTTAGAGAATGGTCGAGTTTTATTCTTCTACATCTAGTTGTCCAATTTTCCCAGCACCATTTATTGAAGAGACTGTCTTTTTTTCCACCTTATATTTTTTCCTTCTTTGTCAAAGATTATTTGACCATAGAGTTGAGGGTCCATATCTGGGCTCTCTACTCTGTTCCGCTGGTCTATGTGTCTGTTTTTGTGCCTGTACCATGCTGTCTTGGTGATCACAGCTTAGTAGTAAAGCTTGAAATCAGGCAATGTGTTGCCCCCAGTTTTGTTTTGTTTTGTTCTGTTTTGTTTTGTTTTTTAACATTTCCTTAGCAATTCGGGATCTCTTCTGATTCCATACAAATTTTAGCATTGTTTGCTCTAGCTCTTTGAAAAATGTCGGTGGAATTTTGATCAGAATGGCACTGAAAGTATAGATTGCTCTAGGCAGTATAGGCATTTTAACAATGTTTATTCTTTTGATCCATGAGAATGGAATGGTCTTCCATCTTTTTATGTCTTTAGTTTCTTTCATGAGTGTTCCATAGTTCCTCAAGTACAGATCCTTTACCTCTTTTGTTAGGTTTATTCCCAGGTATCTTACGGTTCTTGGTGCTATAGTAAATGGAATTGATTCTCTAATTTCCCTTTCTGTATTTTCATTGTTAGTGTATAAGAGAGTAACTGATTTCTGTATATTGACTTTGTATCCTGCCACATTACTGAATTGCTGTATGAGTTCTAGTAGTTTGGGGGTGGAGTCTTTTGGGTTTTCCATATAAAGAATTATGTCATCTGCAAAGAGAGAGGGTTTGACTTCTTCATTACCAATTTGGATACTTTTTATTTCTCTTTGTTGTCTGAATGCTGTTGCTGGGACTTCTAATACTATGTTGAACAAGAGTGGAGAGAGTGGGCATCCTTGTCATTTTCCTGATCTCAACAGGAAGGCTGCAAGCTTTTTCCCATTGAGGATGATATTTGCTGTGGGTCTTTCATAGATATATTTGATGAAGTTGAGGAATGTTCCCTCTATCCCTATACTTTGAAGCATTTTAATCAGGAACGGATGCTGGATTTTGTCAAATGCTTTTTCTGCATCAATTGAGAGGACCATGTGTTTCTTCTCTCTTCTCTTATTGGTTTGTTCTATCACATTAATTGGTTTGTGAATGTTGAACCATCCTTGTAACCCAGGGATGAATCCCACCTGGTCATGGTGGATAATCTTTTTAATGTGCTGTTGGATCCTGTTGGCTAGGATCTTGTTGAGAATCTTAGCATCCATATTCATCAGGGATATTGGTCTGAAATTCTCCTTTTTGGTGGGGTCTTTGCCTAGTTTGGGGATCAGGGTAATGCTGGCTTCATAGAAAGAGTCTGGAAGTTTTCCTTCTGCTTCAATTTTTTGAAACAGCTTCAGGAGAATAGGTGTTATTTCTTCTTTGAAAGTTTGGTAGAATTCCCCATGAAATCTGTCAGGTCCTGGGCTCTTGATTTTTGGGAGGTTTTGGATCACTGCTTCAATATCGTTACTAGATATTGGTCTATTCAGGTTGTCAGTTTCTTCCTGGTTCAATTTTGGGAGTTTATAGTTTTCCAGGAATGCATCCATTTCATCTAGGTTGCTTAACTTATTGGCATATAACTGTTGATAATAACTTCTGGATTGTTTCTATTTCCTTGGTGTTAGTTGTGACTCTCCCTTTTCATTAATAATTTTATTAATTTGGGCTTTCTCTCTTTTCTTTTGGATTAGTTTGGCCAATGGTTTATCGATCTTCTTGATTCTGTCAAAAAACCACCTTCTAGTTTCATTGGTGCATTCTACTTATCTTTAGTTTCTATCTCACTGATCTCTGCTCTAATCTTGATTATTTCCCTTCTTGTGTGTGGAGTTGGCTTAATTTGTTGTTGATTCTCCAGTCCTTTAAGATGTAGAGACAGCTGGTTTATTGTGGATTTTTCAGTCTCTTTGAGGGAGGCTTGGATGGCTATGTATTCCCCACTTAGGACCTCTTTTGCTGAATCCCATAGGTTTTGGACCGAAGTGTCTTTGTTCTCATTGCTTTCTATGAATTGTTTCAGTTCTTCTTTGATTTCCTGGTTGATTCAAGCATTCTTAAGCAAAGTGGTCTTCAGCTTCCAGGTGTTTGAGTTCCTTCGGAACTTTTCCCTGTGATTGAGCTCCAGTTTCAACGCATTGTGATCTGATCTGAGAATATGAAGGGAATAATCTCAATCTTTTGGTATCGGTTGAGCCCTGATATGTGACCCAGTATGTGGTCTATTCTGGAGAAGGTTCCATGTGCACTTGAGAAGAATGTGTATTCTGTTGTTTTAGGGTGGTATGTTCTGCATATATCTATGAGATCCATCTGGTCCAATGTGTCATTCAATGCTTTTTTTGCTTTATTGATTTTCTGTTTGGATGATCTATTACTGGGAGTGGCATGTTAACATCTTCTACTATTAATGTATTCATATCAATATGACTCTTTATCTTGATCAACAGTTTTTTTATGTAACTGGCTGCTCCCACATTGGGGGCATAAATATTTACAATTGTTAGATCTTCTTTGTGCATAGTACCTTTAAGAATTATGTAGTGTCCTTCTGTGTCTCTGACTACAGTCTGTAGTTTAAAGTCTAATTTATCTGATATGAGACTCGCTACCACAGCCTTCTTTTGAGGACCATTGGCATGAAAGATACTTCTCCATCCGTTCACTTTCAGTCTGGATGTATCCTTAGGTTCAAAATGGGTCTCTTTTAGACAACATATGGATGGGTCCTGTTTTATTGAATCTGCAACCCTGTCCATTTTATGGGTGCATTTAGGCCATTCACATTGAGAGTGATTATTGAGAGATACATTTTTATTGACATCATGTTACCTGTGAAGTCTTTGTTTCTATAGATTGTCTCCATATATTTCTATTCAGTGATAGTCTTGGGTTTTTTCCTCTTTTATAGAACCTCCCCCCCCTTAATATTTCCAGTGTCAGCTTGGTGGTCACATACTCTTATAAACCTTGCCAGTCTTAGAAACTCTTTATCTCTCCCTCCATTTTGAATGTCAGTCTTGCTGGCTAAAGTATTCTTGGCTGCATGTTTTTCTCATATAGTTGCCCTGAATACAACTCTCCAGCCCTTCTGGCTTGCCAGGTTTCTGTGGACAGGTCTGACTTTATTCTGATGGGCTTTCCTCTGTACGTTAGGAATTTCTTCACCCTAGCTGCTTTCAGGAGCTCCTGTCTACAATTATAATTCATCATTTTCACAATCAGGTGTCTCGAGGTCTTTTTAGATTCTTTGATCTTGGGGACAGACCTTTCTGCTTCTAGTACATGAACATGGGTTCCATTCACCAGATTGGGAAAATTTTCATGGAGAATTTATTCAACTATATCTTCTAGTCTTCTTTCCTTATCTCCCCCACCACCCTAGGGATTCCAGTAATTCTGACGTTGGAACGTTTCATGGTGTCATTTATTTCCCTAATTCTGTTTTCATGGCTTCTAAGTTGTTTGTTCCAGGCTTCCTGCTGATCCTTTTTCTCTGTTTCTCCTCCAGATCACTAATTCTATCTTCTGCCTCAGTTACCCTAGCTGCCCACTGCTTTCTTCTGCCCCCATAGAGATCCAGAAGTGGATAATTCTAATCTCAGGCTGATTTCATGGGTGATCAGAGTTCTTTGGTAGGTAATCAGCTCACTTTAGGGGACAGGTTGAAATGGCGCCTCCTCCTACTTCTCCTCCATCTTGTCTCCCTCTGAAGTTTTCTTGTCTTGAGGTGACTTTTTCTGGCTTTGGTATCAGGGTATTTCTATTTTCATAGAATTAATGGGAAGTGTTTCTTCTTCATTTTTTGCAGTGGGGGGGGGATGATCTTGAGAAGGATTGGTTTCAACTCTTCTTTAAATATTTGGGAGAATTCACTAGTGAAGCCATTCAGCATTGAGCTTTTTTTTTTGTTGGAAGGTTTTATAATTACTGATTCAATCTCTTTACTAGTTGTGGGTGTATTCAGATTTTTTAATTTCCTCATGTGTTAGTTTATGTAGATTGTATGTTTTCTAGCAAATTGTTCCTTTCATCTAGGTAATCAAATTTGTTGGTGTATAAATTATCACAGTATTTTCTTATGATCCTTTTTATTTCTGTAAAATTGGTATAATCACTTTCATTTCTGATTCTAGTAATTTGAGTTTTTTCTGTTTTTCTTTTTCTTGGTCAGTCAGGTTTGTCAATTTTGATTTTTTTCAAGGAACCAACTTTTGTTTCATTGATTTTCCTGATTCTTTTTTTATTCTCTATTTTATTTATTTCTGCTCTAATCTTTATTATTTACCACCTTCTGCTGGCTTTTGGTTTAGCTTGCTCTTTTTTTTTTTTTTTAATTTCTTTTTAGCATAACAGTATTCATTGTTTTTGCACCACACCCAGCACTCCATGCAATATGTACCCTCCTTAATACCCACCACCTGGCTCCCCCAACTTCCCACCCCCCGCCCCTTGAAAACCCTCAGATTGTTTTTCAGAGTCCATAGTCTCTCATGGCTCACCTCCCCTTCCAATTTCCCCCAACTCCCTTCTCCTCTCCATCTCCCCTTGTCCTCTATACTGTTTGTTATGCTCCACAAATAAATGAAACTATATGATAATTGACTCTCTCTGCTTGACTTAATTTCACTCAGCATAATCTCTTCCAGTCCCGCCCATGTTGCTACAAAAGTTGGGTATTCATCCTTTCTGATGGAGGCATAATACTCCATAGTGTATATGGACCACATCTTCCTTATCCATTCGTCTGTTGAAGGGCATCTTGGTTCTTTCCACAGTTTGGCGACTGTGGTCATTGCTGCTATAAACATTGGGGTACAGATGGCCCTTCTTTTCACCACATCTGTTTCTTTGGGGTAAATACCCAGGAGTGCAATGGCAGGGTCATAGGGAAGCTCTATTTTTAATTTCTTGAGGAGTCTCCACACTGTTTTCTAAAGTGACTGCACCAACTTGCATTACCACCAACAGTGAAAGAGGGTTCCCCTTTCTCCACATCCTCTCCAACACATGTTGTTTCCTGTCTTGCTAATTTTGACCATTCTAACTGGTGTAAGGTGGTATCTCAATGTGGTTTTAATTTGAATCTCCCTGATGGCTAGTGATGATGAACATTTTTTCATGTGTCTGATTAGCTTGCTCTTTAAAAAAAAAAAATTTCTTAAGGTGTACAATTAGCATATTAACTTAAGTTCTTCGTGCTTTTTTAAAAAAAATTGTTTGTTTTTATTTCTTTTCTGTGTTCCAAAATTCATTGTTTATGCACCACACCAGTGCTCCATGCAATACGTGCCCTCCACAATACTTCATTTTAATGTATAGATTTACAATTATAAATTTCCCTCTCAGCACTATTTTTGTTGCCATCCATGTTTTTGTTATGTTGTGTTTTTGTTTTTCTTTGACCAAAGTTATTTTCACTTCCTTTGTGATTTCTTTTTTCGCCTATTGGTTGTTTAGGAGTGTACCATTTAACTTCCATATTTTTGTGGATTTTCCAGTTTTTCTTCCACTATATTCATAGTTGCATTCTGTTGTGGTCAGAAAAAGATGTTTTATAAGATTTCAATCTTTTAAAATTTATTAAGACTTACTGGGTAGTCTAACAAATGGTTTATTGTGCAGACTATTCCATGTGCACTTGAGAAGGATGTGAATTCTGCTATTCTTAAGTGTTCTGCTTATGTCTGTTCTGTGCATATACAGTTGGATTATAGTGTTGCTTAATTATTGCGTTTCCTTATATTCTCTCTGGTTGTTCTAATCATTATCGAAAGTTAAGTATTTTAGTCTCCAGCTATTATTATAGAAGTTTTGCTGTACATTTTTGGGAGCCTGTGTTTTTGATGCCTGTGTGTGTGTGTATATATATATATATATATATATATATATATATATATTTACCATATCCTCTTGCTGGGTTGAACATTTTATTAATAGTCTTTGCTTCTCATAACCTTATTTGATTTAAAGTCTATTTTTTGGTGACAATATAGCCACTCAGCTCTCTTTTTTGGTTACCCTTTGCATAGGCTACCTTTTCCATCGTTTTGCTTTCAGTTTTTTTGTGTGTGTACTTATATCTAAAATAAGTCTCTTGTAGCATTTGGGTAGATGATATTTTTTATCCAATCTACCAATCTATGTTTTTAATAGGAGAGTTTAAACCATAACCATTGGTTATCAGATTACTATAAAGAAAAGGATTTAGTACTGCTATTTCTCTGTTTTCAGTATGTCTTTTTGTTCTGTTTGGTTTTGTTTTTGTTTTAGAGATTTTATTTATTTGACAGACAGAGATCACAAGTAGGCAGAGAGGCAGGCAGAGAGAGAGAGAGAGGGAAACAGGCTCTCCACTGTGCAGAGAGCCCAATGCAGGGCCTGATCCCAGGAGCCTGGGATCATGACCCGAGCTGAAGGTAGAGGCTTCAACTCACTGAGCCACCCAGGCACCCGTGTTTTCAGTATGTCTTATATGCTTTTTGTTCCTCAGTTTCTTTATTATTGCCCTTTTGTGGAGGGATAGTGTACTACTTAGTTCCCCCCTTTTTAGTTATTTCTTAATTAACTTAGAGATTATAGTTAACATATTTAACTTGTAACAATGTAGTTTGAATAAAAACAGCTTTGTTTCATTAGTGTATATTCTAATCCTGTTCATTGCTGTTCCTCCCCTATTATTGTCACAGATTGCATCTTTATACATTGTATAGCCATTAATGGTGGTTTGAAATTACTGTTTTCTGCATTTAGTGGTTATATAGGGAAAAGAGAGAAGTTGCAAACTGTACCAAAAGTACAGTAACTCTGGTTTTCATATTTGCCTGTGTGTTCTTTATTTTTTTTCCTTTATCTTTGAGTTACACTTTAGTTCTTTAGTGTTCTTTTTCTTTCTTTCTTTTTTTTTCTTTAGGATTTTATGTATTTATTTGACAGAAAGAGAGAGAGAGGGAAGCAGAGGGAGAGGGAGAAGCAGACTCCTCACTGAACAGGGAGCCCAATGTGAGACTCTATCCCAGGACCCCCAGATCATGACCTGAGCTGAAGGCAGATGCCTGACTGACTGAGCCACCCAGGCACCCCATTTCTATGTCTCCTATATAGCAAGTCTACTAGGAACTAACTACCTCAGCTTTTGTGTATCTGAAATGCCTTAATTTCTCCTTCATTCTTGAGAGATAGTTTTGACAGATACAGAATTCATAGTTAACATTCTTTTTCTTTCAAGACTTTAAATACGCCATCTCACTGCTTTCTGGCCTTCATGGCTTTTGAAGGGAAATTGGCTTTTAATTTTATGGAGGATCCTTTGTATGTGATGTGTTAGTTATCTCTTACTGCTTTCCAAATTCCTTCTTTGCCTTTGGGTTTCAAATAGCTAGTTCAGTTTAATTAGTTGGTTGACTGTAATGTGTCTTGGTGTAAATCTTGTTTTGAGTTTATCCTCCTTGGAATTCATTGATCTTCTTGTATGTGCTTATGATGAAGTTCTAGAACATAGGTGAGGTGCGGTGGGCTGAGGTCTGGATCCGATGACCAAGAAAGAATTCTTGAGACATCTTTGGTGCAAAATGTTGGTTTATTAAAGCACGGGGATAGGACCTGTGGGCAGGAAGATCTGCTGCCTAGGGTTGTGAGAGATGGCAGGTTTGTACCTTGCCATTGGGGGAAGGTGAGGGGAAGGGAGGTGTCAAGGGAGCTTTCATATGCTAAAGAGGGCCTACAAGGTGCCAGGATACCAGAGGCCTGCAGCTAGATCAGTGTTGTCTTTTGGCAAGCCACTCACTTTTCTGCTATCAAGTGTCTTTGTTAGTGAGATTTGGGTTTAGAAGAAATTTAACTTTATTTAGGGCTTGAGGAACTGAGTTATTTGCCTCTGGAAATTTGTGCTATCAATAAGGTAACTTCTTTGTTTGTAGATCTCTAGGACATTTATAAACCAAGGGAGACTCCGTCTTGCAGGATTGTGATCTCTGCAAATTAACTATTTGTTTCTTATGGCAGTCGGGGTGCCTGAGGAATGCTACACATATTACTGAGGGGGAGTGGATGGAGAGGGGGTACAAGGTGCCAGCTTTTGCTTTGTCCTCAGTCAGCCTCCTGCTCCCTCATCACTTATTCTTGTGTTTCCCCAGATCTGAGAACTTTGGGACATTATTTCTTCAAATTTTTTTCTGCCCCTTTCTCTCTTTCTTTAGAACTGCTAAAATGAGAATGTTGATAAGTTTGATGATGTCTGTCAGACTCTGTTCATTTTTATTCATTCTTTTTTTCCCCCTCTCTTCTTAATACTGGATTATTTCAAGTTCACTAATCCTTTCTTCTGCTGCTTCTGCTCAAATCTGATACTGAACCTCTTTAGTGAGTTTTTTGTTATAGTTATTGTACTTGTCCGCTTGAGAATTTCTTTGGTTAATTTATAAAATTTCTATGTCTTTATTGATATTCTCATTTTTTCATGCATAATTTTCCTGATTTCCTTTAGTTCTTTGTCCAAGGTTTCCTTTAAATCATTGTACGTATTTAAGACAGTTGACTTAACATCGATGAATAATTCTAATATCTGGCCTGCCTAGAGAATAATTTCTTCCAAATTCTTTTATTTTTCCTGTAAATCAGCTATATTTGTCTGTTTCTGTGTGTGTTTTACATTTTTTGACCAAAACTGAACATCTTGAGTGTTATGTTGTAGTAATTCTGAAAATGTAATTGTTTCACTCCTCAGTGATCTTGCTTGTGGAGGGTTGGAGTCATCCATTTGTGACTTTTCCTTGAAGCTTATCTCTTTATAAATATTTAAAAAAATAGAAAAGCAAAAGAAAAACACAGGTATATGTATCAAAAAAGTTAAAGTTTAAAAGGTTATTATGGAGTTTGTTGTATTGAACCTCTCGTTGTGATGGTAAATAGGTTAAGAAATTTAAAAGCAATTAAAAAGAATGAGACTAGTGGGAATGAATTTTTTAAAAAGTTGTATCTATGAAGTATACAGGTTTTAGGGCAATACTGGGAGCTTAATATCTTCCTTTTCTCTAATATTGGGGTTTTACAGTTTTATGGGACCCTGTGATGGTTGTCCTGTAGTTTTTTTCTAGGCTGGCTTTCTGGGGGAGGGGCCTGCTGCATTGTTTTTCAGGCAGTCTTGCTTGGGTTAAGTCCTCCTGCCACCTATTAAGGGGCTGGGCTCTGAGGAAACAGGTTTTTCAGGCTTTTGTTCTCTGGAGTGTCCTATCCACCCCCCTCCCCATGGGCTTTTGGTGGTTCTTCGGAGGAAGAACCTTTCTTCTTCTTAGAAGAAAGCAAAATGCACCCAAACTTTTGTCTCAGAGAGAAGCCTCAGTCTGTTCCCCTCTGGGTGTTCCAGAGCACACAGACTCCCCTTCTGTCACCTCCCTCCCACCAGCAGAGCACGTCCCCAGTCACCATCTCAGGGGTCGCTGGAGCTCCCGCTTGTCTCTGTACCACGATGCTATTAAAATGTGAGCAATATTGGTTCAGAGAGCCCTCTTCCAGTGGCTGTCTTTGCCTGGCTGTTGTCTGGGCAGGTCCAGACTGCCCAAGAGACCCCAACCAGAGATAACCAGCACTGAGATTTGCAGGCCTGCCTGAGCTGGGAGTGTTCAGACTCTTTCTGGTCCTAGAGAGCACTGGCTAGTCCCTGCAGGGACCTCTCTGAGGGAAGGGTGTGGAGCATGACTCAGACTCCAGTTGAGCAGTGCATGTACAGAGTGTAAAGGGCTGTGGGTCTAGAGAGCACCAGCTGGCGCGCACCCATACTCTCTCACACATGGTGGCTCAGGGACCACGGCCTAGAGGCTTTGCTGCACTCCCTGGCATGGCACCAGCAGCTGCGTCCTGGGTCCTTTGGCTTAAGCCCTTGCCTGTAACCACCTGATTCCACCAATTTCCCCTTAAGATCTTTTGCTCTTTTTGAGTGCTTTTAATCAAACTCCAAGTTAATGCTGGTCCCCATCCACAGGGCACTCTCCCATTAGAGTATTACTTTCCAATATATTGCTTCTGGTGGCTCCCTCCCCCTTCTGCTTATCCTCAGATATCAGTCCAAGCATTCAAACTCCACTGCTTTAACTCACTGCTGGCATCTTTTGCCCCTGTAGAGATCCAGAAGTGTATAATCCTACATCTCAGCTGATTTCATGGGTATTCAGAGTGTTCTGGTACATAATCAGCTCACTTTAGAGGACCTGCTGGAACAGTGTCTCCTACTTCTCCATCATCTTGCCACAATTCATCCATTTGTGACTTTTCCTCTTTCCACTCTTTCTCCCTCTCTTTCTTTCTTTCTTTCTCTTTTTTCTTTCTTTTTCCTTCCTTTCTCCCTCCCTCCCTCCCTCCTCTTTCTTTCTTTGTCTTTCTTTCTTTCTTTCTTTCTCTTTCACAAAGTGTGTATGTATTCTTTATTGTATTTAGAAATTAAAGTTTCTGTTCTGTTATCTCTGGTCAGCCAGTGGCCAAAGATTTTCTTAAATGTCTGAGTCCCAAAAGAGAGGAAAGAGTACAGCCTCAGTCAGTAGGGTTAAAAGCTGTGGCTGCCAGCATTTTTGCTGGCCCCTCAGTGATCAAAAGGAGCATCAACACTCAGATCACACAATACACATATACAGAAGACAAGGTCCTTATTGTCTACCCTGGCTCAGAGAGCTGCACCAGGAACAAGGCCAGCTTCCCCCACTGCCTCCTGCCACAAGGGTGGGGACTAATACATCATGAAAGGTTGAAATTATTGATGTTTACAGCCTCTTCATTATGTTCTTTCCTGGATGTTGCAAGTGTTTGACTAGACTCCAGAGTTCCAGAACATTTGATGTGGGTGATTCTGCCAGTTCAGTAGTTGTTTAGGTAGAGGGATGGATCTTTGGAGCTTCAGCTCTACCATCTTCTGTCTATATGTAGGTTTTTATTTATCTTGAGTAAATACCTAAAAGTGAAATGGGAAGTACATGTTTAATTTTTAAGAAACTGCCAACTGGGGACTCCTGGGTGGCTCAGTCAGTTAAGCCACTGCCTTTGGTTCAGGCCCTGATCCCAGGGACCTGGGATCCAGTCCCGCATCAGCTCCTTGCTCAGAGGGGAGCCTGTTTCTCTCTTTGGCTCTGCCTGACACTCCACCTGCTTGTGCTCAAGCGTGCTCTCTCTGTGTCTAACAAATAAATAAATAAATAAATAAATAAGATCTTTTAAAAAGGAACTGTCAACTGCTGTCCAAAGTGGTTTCCAAAGTACTATTTTAAACAACCCCACCAGCAGTATATGAGTTCAGTTGCTCTACATATTCACTAGTAATTGGTATGGTCAGAATTGGTTTAATTCAATTTAATTTTTTTTTCACATTTTGTATTTAAATTCAGCTTAGTTAGCATACATTGACTGTATTACTAGTTTCAGGGGTAGAATTTAGTGTTTCTTCAGTTGTTGCATATAACACCCAGTGCCTAAGTGCCCTCCTTAGGGAGGTTACTCCATCCCTCCACCAACCTCCCCGCCAGCAACTCTCAGTTTGTTTTCTAGAGTGAGGAATCTCTATGGTTTCGCTACCACTCTGTTTTTAATCTTATTTTTTCTGTCCTTCCCATATGTTCTTCTGTTTTGTTTCTTAAATTCCATATATGACTTAAGAAGCAAAGTAGAGGATTGTAAGGGAAGGAAGGGGAGCAGTGTTGGGGAATGGAGTAACTGGATGATGGACATTAAGGAGGACATGCAATGTACTGAGCACTGGGTATTATATAAGATTGATGAATCACTAAACTCTACCTGTGAAACTAATACTACACTATATGTTAATTACTTGATTTTAAATTTAAAAATACACATATGAGTGAAATCATATGGTATTTGTCTTTCTCTGACTGACTCCTTACATTTAGCATAATACCCTCTAGTTCCATCTACGTTGCAAATGGCAAGATTTCATCCTTTTTAATGGCTGAGTAATATTCCTCTCTCTCTCTCTCTCTCTCTCTCTCTCTCTCTCTTTTTCTGTGTGAGTGTGCACGTACATATACTATATCTTCATTATCCATTCATCTATCAATGGACATCCAGACTCTTTCCATATTTTGGCAATTTTGGGCAGTGCTGCTATAAACCTTAGGGTGCATATGCTTCATATCACTGTGTTTGTATCCTTTGGATAAATACATTGTAATGCAATTGCTGGGTCACAGGGTAATTCTATTTTTAACTTTCTGAGGAACCTCCATACTGTTTTCCAGAGGGCTGGACCAGTTTACATTTCCACCAAAAGTTTGCATTTTCCTTTCTCTGCATCTTCACCAACATCTGTTGTTTCCTGACTTAATTGTAGCCATTTTGACCTGTGTGAGGAGGTATCGCATTGTGGTTTGGAATTATATTTCCTTGATGCCGAATGATTTTGCACATTTTTTCATGTGTCTGTTGGCCTTTTGTATGTCTTCTTTGCAGAAATGTCTATTTGTGTCTTCTGCCCATTGCTTTAGATTTTTGGGGTTTTTTGGGGGGTGCTGAGTTTGAAAAGTTCTTTATAGATTTTGGATACTAGCCCCTTTTTTTTAATAAAGATTTTTTCTTTTAACTCACGAGAGAGAGAGAGCATGAGAGAGCACAAGAGGAGGGGCAGAAAGAGAGGGAGAAGCAGACTCCCTGCTGAACAGGGAGTCTGATGTGGGGCATGATCCCAGGACCCTGGGGTGATGACCTGAGCTGAAGGCAGATGCTTATCCAACCAACTAAGCCACCCAGGTGCCTTGGATACTAGCCCCTCCTCATTTACAAATATATTCTCCCATTTCGTAGGTTGCCATTTAGTTTTGTTAACTGTTTCCTTTGCTGTGCAAAAGCTTTTTATCCTGATTAAGTTCCAATAGTTCATTTTTGTTTCTGTTTCCCTCGTATTTGGAGACATGTCTAGTAAGAAGTTGCTATGGCTGAGGTCAAAGAAGCTGCTGCCTATGCTCTTCTCTAGAATTTTTTTTAAAAGATTTTATCTATCTATCTATGGGGGGGTGCAGAGAGAGAGGGAGAGAGAGGTTTTACCCTAAAGATACAAACGTAGTGATCCAAAGGGGCACGTGCACCCGAATGTTTATAGCAGCAATGTCCACAATAGCCAAACTATGGAAAGAACCTAGATGTCCATCAACAGATGAATGGATCAAGAAGTTGTGGTATATATACACAATGGAATACTATGCAGCCATCAAAAGAAATGAAATCTTGCCATTTGCAACAACATGGATGGAACTAGAGCGTATCATGCTTAGCGAAATAAGTCAAGCAGAGAAAGACAACTCTCATATGATCTCCCTGATATGAGGAAGTGGTGATGCAACATGGGGGCTTAAGTGGGTAGAAGAAGAATCAATGAAACAAGATGGAATTGGGAGGGAGACAAACCATAAGTGACTCTTAATCTTACAAAACAAACTGAGGGTTGCTGGGGGGAGGGGTTTGGGAGAAGGGGGTGGGATTATGGACATTGGGGAGGGTATGTGCTTTGGTGAGTGCTGTGAAGTGTGTAAACCTGGTGATTCACAGACCTGTACCCCTGGGGATAAAAATATATGTTTATAAAAAAATTAATAAAAAAAATAAATAAAATAAACAAAATCTTTAAAAAGAAAAGATTTTATCTATCTATCTATCTATCTATGGGGGGGGCAGAGAGAGAGGGAGAGAGAGAGAGGTGTAGCAAGAGAAAGCGTGAGGGGGGGGGGGGGGGAGAAGCAGGCTTCCTGTGAGCAGGGAGCCCAAAGCAGGGTTCAATCCCAGGACCCTGGGATAATGACCTGAGCCAAAGGAAGATGTCAACAACTTGAGCCACCCACTTGCCCCTACTCTAGTATTTTCATGGGTTCTTATCTCACCTTTAAATCTTTCACACATTTTGAATTTATTTTTGTTGATGGTGTAAGAAAGTGCTCTAGTTTTATTCTTTTGCATGTGGCTGTCCAATTATCCCAGCACCATTTGTTGAAGAGACTGTCTTTTTTCCATTGGATACTCTCTCCTGATTTGCCAAAGTTTAGTTGACCATCGAGTTGAGCGTTCATTTCTGAGTTCTCTATTCTGTTCCATTATCTATGTGTCTGTTTTTGTGTCAATACCATACTGTCTTGATGATTACACCTTTGTATTATAGGCTGAAATCTGGCATTGTGGCTTTGGTTTTCTTTGGTTTTTGTTTTTCAACATTCCTTTGACTATTTGGGGTTCCATACAAATTTTAGGATTATTTGGTCCAGGTCTGTGAAAAATGTTGATGGTATTTTGATAGGGATTGCATTGAATGTGAGATTGCTCTGGGTAGCATAGACATTTTAATAATATTTATTCTTCCAATCCATGAGCATGGAACATTTTTCCTTTTCTTTGTGTCTTCCTCAATTTCTTTTGTAAGTATTCTACAGTTTTCATAGTAGAGATCCTTTACCTCTTTGGTTAGGTTTATTCCTAGATGTCTTATTATTTTGCGTGCTATTGTAAATGGGATCAATTCCTTATTTCCTTTCTCTTGTCTTAATGTAAAGAAATACAACTGATTTCTGTGCATTGATTTTGTATCCTGCCACACTGCTGAATTGCTGTATAAGTGCTAGCAATTTTGGGGTGGAATCTTTTGGGTTTTCCACACAATGTATCATGCCATCTGCAAAGAGAAAGAGTTTGACTTCTTTGCCAATTTGAATGCCTTTATTTCTTTTTGTTGTCTGATTGCTGAGGCTAGGACTTCTAGTATAGTATGTTGAACAAAAGTGGTGAAAATGGACATCCCTGTTGTATTCCTGACTTTAAGGTAAAAGCTCTCAGGTTTTCCCTGTTGAAGATAATATTGGCTGTGGGCTTTTATGATATTGAGGTATGTTCCTTCTATCCCTACACTGTGGAGAGTTTTAATCAAGAAAAGATGTTGCATTATATGTCAAATGCTTCTTCTGCATCGATGGAGAGGATTGTATGGTTCTTGTCCCTTTTATTAATGCGATGTATCACACTGATTAATTTGTGAATGTTGACCCATCTTGGAGTCCAGGAATAAATCCCACTTTGTCATGGTGAATAATCCTTTTAATGCACTGTTAGATCCTATTAGCTAGTTTGTTGGCGAGAATGTTGACAACCACGTTCATCAGGGATATTAGTCTCTAATTCTCCTTTCTGATGGGGTCTTTGTCTGGTTTGGGGATCAATGTAGTTTTGGCCTCATAGAATGAGTTTGGAAGTTTTCTTTCAATTTCTATCTTTTGAAACAGTTTCTGGAGAGTAGGTAATAACTCTTCTTTAAACGTTTGGTGAAATTCCCCTGGAAGGGGCGCCTGGGTGGCTCAGTGGGTTAAGCCTCTGCCTTCTCTGCTCGGCACGGATCCTGCTTCCTGCTCTCTCTGCCTGCCTCTCTGTCTACTTGTGATATCTTTCTCTGTCAAATAAATAAATTAAATCTTAAAAAAAAAAAAAAAGAATTCCCCTGGGTGGGAAACCATCTGGCCCTGGACTCTTGTTTCTTGGGAAATTTTTGATTACTGATTCAATTTCTATGCCAGTTATAGGTCTGTTCAGGTTTTCTATTTTTTCCTGTTTCAGTTTTGATAATTTATGTGTTTCTTGGAACTTATCTGTTTCTCCCAGATTCCCTGATTTGTTGGCATTAATTGCTCATAGTATTTTCTTGTTATTGTATTTTCTTTGCTGTTGGTTGCGATCTCTCCTCTTTCGTTCATCATTTAATTTATTTGGATCATTTATCTTCTTTTTGATGAGCCTGGCTGCAGGTTTATCAATCTTTTTAATTCTTTCAAAGAACCAGCTTTTAGTTTCATTGATCTGTTCTACTGTTCTTTTGATTTCTGTGTCTTGTGTCTTTGATTTCTGCTCTAATCTTTATTATATCTCTTCTACTGGTGGATTTAGGCTTTATTTGCTGTTCTTTCTCCAACTCTTTTAGGTTTAAGATTAGGTTATGTATTTGAGACTTTTCTTGCTTCTTTTTTTTTTTTAAGATTTTATTTATTTATTTGACAGACAGAGATCACAAGTAGTCAGAGAGGCAGGCAGAGAGAGAGAGAGGGAAGCAGGCTCCCTGCTGAGCAGAGAGCCCGACGCGGGACTCGATCCCAGGACCCTGAGATCATGACCTGAGCCAAAGGCAGCGGCTTAACCCACTGAGCCACCCAGGCGCCCCTTTTCTTGCTTCTTGAGGAATGACTGTACTGGTATTTACTTCCCTTTTAGGACCACCTTTGCTGCATCTCAAGTGTTCCTTGTTTTCATTTTCATTTGTTTCCATGAATTTTAAAAGAAATTCTTTAATTTCCTGGTTGACCCATTCATTCTTCAGTAGGATCTTCTTTAGCCTCCATATATTTGTGGTTTCCTTCCAAATTTTTTCTTGTGGTTGACTTCACATGATAGCATTGTGGTTTGAAAATATACATTTTATGCTCTTATTTATTATTATTATTATTACCAGTTGAGGCCTGATTTGTGACCTAGTATGTGATCTCTTCTGGAGAACATTCAATGTGCATTGGAGAAGAGTGCATATTCCATTGCTTTAGAATGAAATGCTCTGAATGTAACTGTTAAGTCCATCTGGTACATTATGTCAATCAAAGTCCTTGTTTCCTTGTAATTTTGCTTAGATGACCTGTCCATGGCTGTGAGTGGGGTGTTAAAATCCCCTACTATTCGTGTATCATTATCATCACTGAGTTTTTTAAATTTTGTTATTGGATTTATATATTTTGCTCTTCCCACATTAGGGGCATAAATTGTTATAATTGTTAGCTTATCTTGTTGGATAGACCCTTAAATTATGATACAGTGTCCTTCTTCATCTTTTATTACAGTCTTTGGTTTAAAATCGACCAAGTTGTTTGTTTGATATAACAAACAGTTATAGTTCATCTGATGTAAGGATTGCTACTCCATCTTTCTTTTAATTTCTATTAGCATGTTCAATGGCTCTGCCTCCTCACTTTCAATCTGGTGGTTTCTTGAGTATAAAAACGAGTTTCTTGGAAGCAGTGTATCAGTGAGTTTGGGTTTTTGTTTGTTTGTTTGTTTGTTTTGTCCATTGTGATACCCTATGCCTTTTCATTGGAGTATTGGTCCATTTACATTCAGAGTAATTATGGAAAGATATGAATTTAGTGCCATTGTATTACATGTAAAACTGATGTTCCATAGATTGTCTCTGTTTCTTTCTGATCTTTGTTACTTTTGGCCTCTGCCTTCATTCAAAGGATCCCTTTAATACTTCTTGCAGAGCTGGTTTTGTATTCACAGATTCCTTTAGGTTTGTTGTCTTGGAAACTAGTTATCTCTCTTTCTAGTCTGAATGACAGCTGTGTTGGATAAAGTATTCCTGGCTGCATATTTTTCCCATTTAGCACATTGAATATATCATGCCAGTCCTTTCTAGTCTGCCAGGTCTCTGTGGACAGGTCTACTACCAGCCTTTGTGTCTACCTTTGTAGGTTAAGGACCTCTTTTCCCTTGAGCTGCTTCCAGGATTTTCTCTTTATCTCTGAAATAGAAATCACAAGTAGATGGAGAGGCAGGCAGAGAGAGAGAGAGGGAAGCAGGCTCCCTGCTGAGCAGAGAGCCTGATGCAGGACTCGATCCCAGGACCCTGAGATCATGACCTGAGCCAAAGGCAGCGGCTTAACCCACTGAGCCACCCAGGCGCCCGGGATCACTGTGTTCTTTAAGTCTCCCTTCATAATCTAAGAGTTTTAGTTCTCTCTTTTTTTAAGCTTCCTTATTTTTCATCATTTTAACCTTCTAAATCACTGATTCTGTCTTTTGTTTCATTCATCCTCATTTTTGTAGACTCCATTTGGGACGCATCTCAGTAATAGCATTTTTAATTTTGGCCTGACTAGATTTTAATTCTTTTGTCTCTGCAGTAAAACGATTCTCTAGTTTTTTCAATCCCAGCTAGTATCTTTATAATTGTCATTTTAAATTATAATTCAGACATCTTCCTTATAGTCATATTGATTAAATCCGTGGCAATAAGTATTACCTCCTTTGGGGTGAATTTCTCTCTGTTGTCATCTAGCCTTGAAATGAAAGGAAGAAAGAAAGGGAAACAATGACAAAAGAAAAATAAGAAACAAAATAAAAACAAAAACAGACAAAAACCAAAACAACAAACTAGATCCTGAGTGTGTTTTGGTGTGCTTGTTAAAAGAAATTAGATCCCAAAATAAGAAAGAAGCTCAAAGTTCACATCCCTTACTCTTCAGTGAGCCCTCACAGAAAAGCAGTCAGTCACTCTTTTGTCTCCGATTTCAGTCCACACTCTGTGTCCATGAGGCCTATGACTGAGCATTTTTATCTCAGGCATGCGACTGAATTTCAAAGCTCCAAGTTTTACAGACTCCTGCAGCATAGACCTGAACTGTTCCTCCCAGGAGATAGAGGGGTGTCTAACCACACTTCTGCCTTTGATGGACCCCTGCCAGGAATATGGTCACATGATCACATAGCAATTCATAGTTTTTGGCAACACAGCACAGAAAGCTGGCACCTAATGTCACTATTTTCATCTGGCTTCCCCACTTTTGTGCCTGGGAACTCTGCTGCTCACAGGTGCCCCTGTTCTTCTTATGACTCTGGGGATCCTTAGACCATCCTATCCCACCTGGAATTTTGAGATGCTTCACCACCTGAGCTCCTTTAAGCCAGGGACATATCCCATTGTAGCAGAATTCTAGCTCTGATTTTACTCTCTGCTACTTATAACACTTTGCAGTAGC